>NC_059128.1:189014290-189016129 GCF_020740605.2 Lemur catta | reverse complement strand
ATTAACAGCCGTTGGCCCATTGGCCGTGTCCCGTTGACCCAATCCCGTTGGCCTTATCCCCTGACCATATCTCATTGTCCTTATCAGCTAACCTTAGGCCAATGGCCATATGCCCCTTTCCCTGTCCCATTTTCCAAATCCCTTGACTTGAGCTCCTTGGCCTTACTTCTCTGACAATTTTGTCTGGCCCTAACCCCATGACTCGTTTCCTTTGGCCTTATCTGTGGATGACATGCATTGGCATTATAGCCCTGACCGTGTCCCATTGGCCTCATCCCCCAGACTGTGTCCGGTTCGCCTTCCGTTTTAGTCTAATGGCCCTGTCCTCATCCCCATGATATATACCACTTGCCGTAACGTATGTCTTTATGTTCCTGAGTTTATCTCATTGGCCACATCCCTTGACCTTATCCCAATGACCATATTCCTAGGCCTTATCCCTTTCCCTCAGCCCATTGGATATATCCCCCTGAACGTATTTTATTGGCCTTATCCCCCTGACAATATACCCGTTGACATTAACTTTTGGCCCCATCCCCTTGCCCTTGACCCCCGTGGCCTTTCCCTTGACCATATACCACTGGCCTTCGCTTATGACCTGCGCCCCCGTCCTTATGGTCCCCATGACTAACCCTTCTGACCCTAGGCCATTCACCTTAACTTTTGGCCTTATCCCAATATGTTTCGCTCCCCGTGCCTTATCCCCTGACCCTATGTCATGGCCATTACCTCAGGTCCTTCTTTTCCTTTCCTTAACCCCATGTGTTATGCCCTGGCTATAACTGCCTGCCCATCTCCCCTTGTATTTGTCCCGTCCCATTAGCCAATTGGCCTTAGCCATCTCGCTGATGGTATCCCATAGGCCGTATACTCATGGGCTCATTGCATTAGTCCTACCCCTTGACCCTATTGCATTGGCCTTATCGCTAATCATAGCCCATCAGCGATATCCCCCTGACCATGTCCCAGTGGTCTTATTTTGAACCTTTAGCCCACTGGCCGTGTCCCCTTGACCCAGTCCCGTTGCCCTTATCCTCTGACCGTATCCCATTTTCCTTGTCAGCTGACCTTAGGCCAATGGCCATATGCCCCCTTTCCCCGTCCCATTGGCCAAATCCCCTGACTTGAGCTCCTTGGCCTTACCTCCCTGACCACTGGTTTGGGTCTAATTCCCATGATATTTTTCCACTGGCCTTTCTGTGGATGACATGCCTTCCGGCTTACCCCCACGACCGTGTCACGTGTGCCCCTTTTTACCCCTGACCATGTCCATTTCACCTTATGTTTTAGTCTCCTGGCCCTGCCCTAATCTCCCTGATATATACCACTTGCCTTAAGGTATGGCCTTATCTCCTTGAGTTTATCTCATTGGCCACATCACTTGGCTTATGCCATTGGCCTTATCCCATGGACCATATCCCACTGTCTTATCCCTTTCACTCAGCCCATTGCACATATCCCGCTCACCATGTTTCATTGGCCTTATCCCCCTGACCATAGCCCATTGACATTAACTTTTGGCCTCATCCCCTTGCTCTTAAACTCCACGGCTTTTCCCGTGACCATATCCCAGTGGTCTTCGCCTATGGCCTATGCCCCTGATGTTCATGCCCCCGGCCTTCATGCCCCCATGCCTAATCCCTGTGACCCTATCCCTATGACTGTACATTTTGGCCCTCATCCCAATATGTTTAGCTCCCCATGCCCTATCCGCGGACCCTGTGTCAGGCCCCTTACATCTGGCCCTGCTTTTCCAAACCTAAACCCATGTGTTATACCCTGGCTTTAGCTGCCTGCTCATCTCCAACTGGATTTGTCCCCTCCCTTTAGCTGACTGGC
>NC_059128.1:189006790-189009290 GCF_020740605.2 Lemur catta | reverse complement strand
GAACCTGTGGCATCGGCCTTATCCCTATCCATATCCCATCAGCCATATCCTCGTGACCATGTCCCAGTGGCCTTATTAACAGCCGTTGGCCCATTGGCCGTGTCCCGTTGACCCAATCCCGTTGGCCTTATCCCCTGACTGTATCTCATTGTCCTTATCAGCTAACCTTAGGCCAATGGCCATATGCCCCTTTCCCTGTCCCATTTTCCAAATCCCTTGACTTGAGCTCCTTGGCCTTACTTCTCTGACAATTTTCTCTGGCCCTAACCCCATGACTCTTTTCCTTTGGCCTTATCTGTGGATGACATGCATTGGCATTATTGCCCTGACCATGTCCCATTGACCCTCATCCCCCAGACTGTGTCCGGTTCGCCTTCCGTTTTAGTCTAATGGCCCTGTTCCTCATCCCCATGATATATACCACTTGCCGTAACGTATGTCTTTATGTTCCTGAGTTTATCTCATTGGCCACATCCCTTGACCTTATCCCAATGACCATATTCCTAGGCCTTATCCCTTTCCCTCAGCCCATTGGATATATCCCCCTGAACGTATTTTATTGGCCTTATCCCCCTGACAATATACCCGTTGACATTAACTTTTGGCCCCATCCCCTTGCCCTTGACCCCCGTGGCCTTTCCCTTGACCATATACCACTGGGCTTCGCTTATGACCTGCGCCCCCGTCCTTATGGTCCCCATGACTAACTCTTCTGACCCTAGGCCATTGACCTTAACTTTTGGCCTTATCCCAATATGTTTGGCTCCCCGTGCCTTATCCCCTGACCCTATGTCATGGCCATTACCTCAGGTCCTTCTTTTCCTTTCCTTAAACCCCATGTGTTATGCCCCTGGCTATAACTGCCTGCCGATCTCCCCTTGTATTTGTCCCGTCCCATTAGCCAATTGGCCTTAGCCATCTCGCTGATGGTATCCATAGGCCGTATACTCATGGGCTCATTGCATTAGTCCTACCCCTTCACCCTATTGCATTGGCCTTATCGCTAATCATAGCCCATCAGCGATATCCCCCTGACCATGTCCCAGTGGTCTTATTTTGAACCTTTAGCCCACTGGCCGTGTCCCCCTTGACCCAGTCCCGTTGCCCTTATTCTCTGACCGTATCCCATTTTCCTTGTCAGCTGACCTTAGGCCAATGGCCATATGCCCCTTTCCCCCGTCCCATTGGCCAAATCCCCTGACTTGAGCTCCTTGGCCTTACCTCCCTGACCACTGGTTTGGGTCTAATTCCCATGATATTTTTCCACTGGCCTTTCTGTGGATGACATGCCTTCCGGCTTACCCCCACGACCGTGTCACGTGTGCCCCTTTTTACCCCTGACCATGTCCATTTCACCTTATGTTTTAGTCTCCTGGCCCTGCCCTAATCTCCCTGATATATACCACTTGCCTTAAGGTATGGCCTTATCTCCTTGAGTTTATCTCATTGGCCACATCACTTGGCTTATGCCATTGGCCTTATCCCATGGACCATATCCCACTGTCTTATCCCTTTCACTCAGCCCATTGCACATATCCCGCTCACCATGTTTCATTGGCCTTATCCCCCTGACCATAGCCCATTGACATTAACTTTTGGCCTCATCCCCTTGCTCTTAAACTCCACGGCTTTTCCCTTGACCATATCCAAGTGGTCTTCGCCTATGGCCTATGCCCCTGATGTTCATGCCCCCGGTCTTCATGCCCCCCATGCCTAATCCCTGTGACCCTATCCCTATGACTGTACATTTTGGCCTCATCCCAATATGTTTAGCTCCCCATGCCCTATCCGCGGACCCTGTGTCAGGCCCCCTTACATCTGGCCCTGCTTTTCCAACCCTAAACCCATGTGTTATACCCTGGCTTTAGCTGCCTGCTCATCTCCCACTGGATTTGTCCCCTCCCTTTAGCTGACTGGCCTTGGGCATCTCGCTGACAGTATCCCATAGGCCCCATATGCATGGGCTCATTCCATTAGTCTTACCCCATGACCCTATGGCATCGGCCTTATCCCTATCCATATCCCATCAGCCATATCCCCGTGACCATGTCCCGGTGGCCTTATTAACAGCCGTTAGCCCATTGGCCGTGTCCCGTTGACCCAATCCCGTTGGCCTTATCCCCTGACCATATCTCATTGTCCTTATCCACTAACCTTAGGCCAATGGCCATATGCCCCTTTCCCTGTCCCATTTTCCAAATCCCTTGACTTGAGCTCCTTGGCCTTACTTCTCTGAGAATTTTCTCTGGCCCTAACCCCATGACTCTTTTCCTTTGGCCTTATCTGTGGATGACATGCATTGGCATTTTTGCCCTGACCGTGTCCCATTGGCCTCATCCCACAGACTGTGTCCAGTTTGCCTTTCGTTTTAGTCTAATGGCCCTGTCCTCATCCCCATGATATATACCACTTGCCGTAACGTATGTCTTTATATTCCTGAGTTTATCTCATTGGCCACATCCCTTGACCTTATCCCAATGACCATATCCCTAGGCCTTAT
>NC_059128.1:188986790-189001790 GCF_020740605.2 Lemur catta | reverse complement strand
GACTGTGTCCGGTTCACCTTACGTTTTAGTCTAATGACCCTGTCCTCATCCCCATGATATATACCACTTGCCGTAACGTATGTCTTTATGTTCCTGAGTTTATCCCATTGGCCACATCCCTTGACTTTATCCCAATGACCATATTCCACGGCCTTATCCCTTTCCCTCAGCCCATTGGATATATCCCCCTGAACGTATTTTATTGGCCTTATCCCCCTGACAATATCCCCATTGACATTAACTTTTGGCCCCATCCCCTTGCCCTTGACCCCCGTGGCCTTTCCCTTGACCATATACCACTGGCCTTCGCTTATGACCTGCGCCCCCGTCCTTACGGTCCCCATGCCTAACCCTTCTGACCCTAGGCCATTGACCTTAACTTTTGGCCTTATCCCAATATGTTTCGCTCCCCGTTTTTATCCCCTGACCCTATGTCATGGCCATTACCTCAGGTCCTTCTTTTTCCTTTCCTTAACCCCATGTTATGCCCTGGCTTTAACTGCCTGCCCATCTCCCCTTGTATTTGTCCCCGTCCCATTAGCCGATTGGCCTTAGCCATCTCGCTGACGGTATCCCATAGGCCGTAATACTCATGGGCTCATTGCATTAGTCCTGCCCCTTGACCCTATTGCATTGGCCTTATCGCTAATCATAGCCCATCAGCGATATCCCCCTGACCATGCCCCAGTGGTCTTTTCTTGAACCTTTAGCCCATTGGCCGTGTCCCCTTGACCCAGTCCCATTGCCCTTATCCTCTGACCATATCCCATTTTCCTTATCAGCTGACCTTAGGCCAATGGCCATATGCCCCTTTTCCCGTCCCATTGGCCAAATCCCTTGACTTGAGCTCCTTGGCCTTACCTCCCTGACCACTGGTTTGGGTCTAATTCCCATGATATTTTTCCACTGGCCTTTCTGTGGATGACATGCCTTTCCGGCTTACCCCCACGACCGTGTCACGTGTGCCCCTTTTTACCCCTGACCATGTCCATTTCACCTTATGTTTTTAGTCTCCTGGCCCTGCCCTAATCTCCCTGATATATACCACTTCCCTTAAGGTATGGCCCTATCTCCTTGAGTTTATCTCATTGGCCACATCACTTGGCTTATGCCATTGGCCTTATCCCATGGACCATATCCCACTGTCTTATCCCTTTCACTCAGCCCATTGCACATATCCCGCTCACCATGTTTCATTGGCCTTATCCCCCTGACCATAGCCCATTGACATTAACTTTTGGCCTCATCCCCTTGCTCTTAAACTCTGCGGCTTTTCCCTTGACCATATCCCAGTGGTCTTCGCCTATGGCCTATGCCCCTGGTGTTCATGCCCCCGGCCTTCATGCCCCCCATGCCTAATCCCTGTGACCCTATCCCTATGATTGTACATTTTGGCCTCATCCCAATATGTTTAGCTCCCCATGCCCTATCCCCGGACCCTGTGTCAGGCCCCTTACATCTGGCCCTGCTTTTCCAGTCCCAAACCCATGTGTTATACCCTGGCTTTAGCTGCCTGCTCATCTCCCACTGGATTTGTCCCCTCCCTTTAGCTGACTGGCCTTGGGCATCTCGCTGACAGTATCCCATAGGCCCCATACGCATGGGCTCATTCCATTAGTCTTACCCCATGACCCTATGGCATCGGCCTTATCCCTATCCATATCCCATCAGCCATATCCCCGTGACCATGTCCCAGTGGCCTTATTAACAGCCGTTTGGCCATTTGGCCGTGTCCCGTTGACCCAATCCCGTTGGCCTTATCCCCTGACCATATCTCATTGTCCTTATCAGCTAACCTTAGGCGAATGGCCATATGCCCCTTTCCCTGTCCCATTTTCCAAATCCCTTGAATTGAACTCCTTGGCCTTACTTCTCTGACAATTTTCTCTGGCCCTAACCCCATGACTCTTTTCCTTTGGCCTTATCTGTGGATGACATGCATTGGCATTTTTGCCGCCTGACCGTGTCCCATTGGCCTCATCCCACAGACTGTGTCCGGTTCACCTTACGTTTTAGTCTAATGACCCTGTCCTCATCCCCATGATATATACCACTTGCCGTAACGTATGTCTTTATGTTCCTGAGTTTATCCCATTGGCCACATCCCTTGACTTTATCCCAATGACCATATTCCACGGCCTTATCCCTTTCCCTCAGCCCATTGGATTATATCCCCCTGAACGTATTTTATTGGCCTTATGCCCCTGACAATATACCCATTGACATTAACTTTGGCCCCATCCCCTTGCCCTTGACCCCCGTGGCCTTTACCTTGACCATATACCACTGGCCTTCGCTTATGACCTGCGCCCCCGTCCTTATGGTCACCATGCCTAACCCTTCTGATCCTAGGCCATTGACCTTAACTTTTGGCCTTATCCCAATAAGTTTTCGCTCCCCGTTTTTATCCCCTGACCCTATGTCATGGCCATTACCTCAGGTCCTTCTTTTCCTTTCCTTAACCCCATGTGTTATGCCCTGGCTTTAAACTGCCCTGCCCATCTCCCCTTGTATTTGTCCCGTCCCATTAGCCGATAGGCCTTAGCCATCTCGCTGACGGTATCCATAGGCCGTATACTCATGGGCTCATTGCATTAGTTCTGCCCCTTGACCCCTATTGCATTGGCCTTATCGCTAATCATAGCCCATCAGCGATATCCCCCTGACCATGTCCCAGTGGTCTTATTTTGAACCTTTAGCCCATTGGCCGTGTCCCCTTGACCCAGTCCCGTTGCCCTTATCCTCTGACCATATCCCATTTTCCTTATCAGCTGACCTTAGGCCAATGGCCATATGCCCCTTTCCCCGTCCCATTGGCCAAATCCCTTGACTTGAGCTCCTTGGCCTTACCTCCCTGACCACTGGTTTGGGTCTAATTCCCATGATATTTTTCCACTGGCCTTTCTGTTGGATGACAGGCCTTCCGGCTTACCCCACGACCGTGTCACGTGTGCCCCTTTTTACCCCTGACCATGTCCATTTCACCTTATGTTTTAGTCTCCTGGCCCTGCCCTAATCTCCCTGATATATACCACTTGCCTTAAGGTATGGCCCTATCTCCTTGAGTTTATCTCATTGGCCACATCACTTGGCTTATGCCATTGGCCTTATCCCATGGACCATGTCCCACTGTCTTATCCCTTTCACTCAGCCCATTGCACATATCTCGCTCACCATGTTTCATTGGCCTTATCCCCCTGACCATAGCCCATTGACATTAACTTTTGGCCTCATCCCCTTGCTCTTAAACTCTGCGGCTTTTCCCTTGACCATATCCCAGTGGTCTTCGCCTGTGGCCTATGCCCCTGGTGTTCATGCCCCCGGCCTTCATGCCCCCATGCCTAATCCCTGTGACCCTATCCCTATGATTGTACATTTTGGCCTCATCCCAATATGTTTAGCTCCCCATGCCCTATCCCCGGACCCTGTGTCAGGCCCCTTACATCTGGCCCTGCTTTTCCAGTCCCAAGCCCATGTGTTATACCCTGGCTTTAGCTGCCTGCTCATCTCCCACTGGATTTGTCCCCTCCCTTTAGCTGACTGGCCTTGGGCATCTCGCTGACAGTATCCCATAGGCCCCGTACGCATGGGCTCATTCCCTTAGTCTTACCCCATGACCCTATGGCATCGGCCTTATCCCTATCCATATCCCATCAGCCATATCCCCGTGACCATGTCCCAGTGGTCTTATTTTGAACCTTTAGCCCATTGGCCGTGTCCCCTTGACCCAGTCCCGTTGCCCTTATCCTCTGACCATATCCCATTTTCCTTATCAGCTGACCTTAGGCCAATGGCCATATGCCCCTTTCCCCGTCCCATTGGCCAAATCCCTTGACTTGAGCTCCTTGGCCTTACCTCCCTGACCACTGGTTTGGGTCTAATTCCCATGATATTTTTCCACTGGCCTTTCTGTGGATGACATGCCTTCCGGCTTACCCCCACGACCGTGTCACGTGTGCCCCTTTTTACCCCTGACCATGTCCATTTCACCTTATGTTTTAGTCTCCTGGCCCTGCCCTAATCTCCCTGATATATACCACTTGCCTTAAGGTATGGCCCTATCTCCTTGAGTTTATCTCATTGGCCACATCACTTGGCTTATGCCATTGGCCTTATCCCATGGACCATGTCCCACTGTCTTATCCCTTTCACTCAGCCCATTGCACATATCCCGCTCACCATGTTTCATTGGCCTTATCCCCCTGACCATAGCCCATTGACATTAACTTTTGGCCTCATCCCCTTGCTCTTAAACTCTGCGGCTTTTCCCTTGACCATATCCCAGTGGTCTTCGCCTATGGCCTATGCCCCTGGTGTTCATGCCCCCGGCCTTCATGCCCCCATGCCTAATCCCTGTGACCCTATCCCTATGACTGTACATTTTGGCCTCATCCCAATATGTTTAGCTCCCCATGCCCTATCCCCGGACCCTGTGTCAGGCCCCTTACATCTGGCCCTGCTTTTCCAGTCCCAAACCCATGTGTTACACCCTGGCTTTAGCTGCCTGCTCATCTCCCACTGGATTTGTCCCCTCCCTTTAGCTGACTGGCCTTGGGCATCTCGCTGACAGTATCCCATAGGCCCCATACGCATGGGCTCATTCCATTAGTCTTACCCCATGACCCTATGGCATCGGCCTTATCCCTATCCATATCCCATCAGCCATATCCCCGTGACCATGTCCCAGTGGCCTTATTAACAGCCGTTGGCCCATTGGCCGTGTCCCGTTGACCCAATCCCGTTGGCCTTATCCCCTGACCATATCTCATTGTCCTTATCAGCTAACCTTAGGCCAATGGCCATATGCCCCTTTCCCTGTCCCATTTTCCAAATCCCTTGACTTGAGCTCCTTGGCCTTACTTCTCTGAGAATTTTCTCTGGTCCTAACCCCATGACTCTTTTCCTTTGGCCTTATCTGTGGATGACATGCATTGGCATTTTTGCCCTGACCGTGTCCCATTGGCCTCATCCCCCAGACTGTGTCCGGTTCGCCTTCCGTTTTAGTATAATGGCCCTGTCCTCATCCCCATGATATATACCACTTGCCGTAACGTATGTCTTTATGTTCCTGAGTTTATCTCATTGGCCACATCCCTTGACCTTATCCCAATGACCATATCCCTAGGCCTTATCTTTTTTCCTCAGCCCATTGGATATATCCCCCTGAACGTATATTATTGGCCTTATCCCCCTGACAATATACCCGTGGACATTAACTTTTGGCCCCATCCCCTTGCCCTTGACCCCCGTGGCCTTTCCCTTGACCATATACCACTGGGCTTCGCTTATGACCTGCGCCCCCGTCCTTATGGTCCCCATGCCTAACCCTTCTGACCCTAGGCCAATGACCTTAACTTTTGGCCTTATCCCAATATGTTTCGCTCCCCGTGCCTTATCCCCTGACCCTATGTCATTGCCATTACCTCAGGTCCTTCTTTTCCTTTCCTTAACCCCGTGTGTTATGCCCTGGCTTTAACTGCCTGCCCATCTCCCCTTGTATTTGTCCCGTCCCATTAGCCGATTGGCCTTAGCCATCTCGCTGACGGTATCCCATAGGCCGTATACTCATGGGCTCATTGCATTAGTCCTACCCCTTGACCCTATTGCATTGGCCTTATCGCTAATCATAGCCCATCAGCGATATCCCCCTGACCATGTCCCAGTGGTCTTATTTTGAACCTTTAGCCCATTGGCCGTGTCCCCTTGACCCAGTCCCATTGCCCTTATCCTCTGAGCGTATCCCATTTTCCTTGTCAGCTGACCTTAAGCCAATGGCCATATGCCCCTTTCCCCGTCCCATTGGCCAAATCCCCTGACTTGAGCTCCTAGGCTTTACCTCCCTGACCACTGCTTTGGGTCTAATTCTCATGATATTTTTCCACTGGCCTTTCTGTGGATGACATGCCTTCCGGCTTACCCCCACGACCGTGTCACGTGTGCCCCTTTTTACCCCTGACCATGTCCATTTCGCCTTATGTTTTAGTCTCCTGGCCCTGCCCTAATCTCCCTGATATATACCACTTGCCTTAAGGCATGGCCCTATCTCCTTGAGTTTATCTCATTGGCCACATCACTTGGCATTATGCCGTTTGCCTTATGCCAGTGACCATATCTCATGGCCTCATCAATTTACCTCAGCTCACTGGAGGTATCACCGTGACTATATTTCACCGGCCTTATCAACTTGGCCATATCCCTTTGACGTTAACTTCTGGCCCCATCCCCTTACCGTTAACCCGCGTGGCTCTTCCCTGGACCGTGTCCCACTGGCCTTAACTTATGGTTTTATGGCCATGTCATTATTGGCCCATGCGTAATGCCCGTGACCCTATTCCACTGGCCTTAACTTTTGGCCTCATCCCCATATGTATACCTGCCCATTCCTTATCTCCTGACCATATCTGGTTACCCTAAACTCTTCCCTTTTCTCCTGACCTTATCCCCCATGTGTTATGCCCTGGCCTTAGCTCCCTGCCCCTCTCCCATTGGGCTTGTCCTGTCCCTTTAGCCCTTTGGAAATAGGAGGAGGAGGAGGAGGAGGAGGAGGACGAGGAGGACGAGGAGGAGGAGGAGGCAATATCCCATAAACATTATCCCCATGACCTCCTTCTATGGTTCTTATGCCCATGACCATATTGCAGTGGCATTATCGGAGAAGGAGGTGGAGGAGGAGGAGGAGGAGGAGGAAGAGGAGGAGGAGGAATAGGCGGAGTCAGAGGAGGAGGAGGCAATATCCCATAGACATTATCGCATGACCTCCTTCCATTGTTCTTATGCCCATGACCATATTGCAGCGGGCATTATCGGAGGAGGAGGTGGAGGAGGAGGAGGAGGAGGAGGAGTAGGAAGAGGAGGAGGAGGCGCAATATCCCATGGACATTATCGCCATGACCTCATTCCATTGTTCTTATGCCCATGACAATATTGCAGTGGCATTATCCGAGGAGGAGGAGGAGGAGGAGGAGGAGGAGTAGGATGAGGAAGAAGAGGAGGAGGAGGAGGAGGAGGAGGAGGAGGTGGAGGAGGAGGAGGAGGAGGATACATCCCATAGACATTATCACCATGACCGCCTTCCATTGTTCTTATGCACATGACCATATCGCAGTGGCATTATCCGAGGAGGAGGAGGAGGAAGAGGAGGATTAGGAGGAGGACGACGAGGAGGAGGACGAGGAGGAGGGGGAGGATACATTCCGTCGAATTTATCCCCATGACCGCCTTCCATTGTTCTTATGCCTATGACCATATTGCAGTAGCATTATCCGAGGAGGAGGAGGAGCAGGAGGAGCAGAAGAGGAGGAGGAGGAGGAGGAGGAGAAGGAGGAGGAGGAGGAGGAGGAGGCAATATCCCATAGACATTATCAGCATGACCTCCTTCCATTGTTTTATGCCCATGAACATATTGCAGTGGCATTATCGGAGGAGGAGGTGGAGGAGGAGGAGGAGGAGGACGAGGAGGAGGAGGTGGAGGAGGAGGAGGAGGAGGAGGAGGAGGCAATATCCCATGGACATTATCCCCATGACCTCATTCAATTGTTCTTATGCCCATGACAATATTGCAGTGGCATTATCCGAGGAGGAGGTGGAGGAGGAGGAGGAGGAAGGGGAGGATATATCCCGTTGACATTATCCCCATGACCGCCTTCCATTGTTCTTATGTCTATGACCATAATACAGTAGCATTATCCGAGGAGAAGGAGGAGGAGGAGAGGCAGGAAGAGGAGGAGGAGGAGGAGGAGGAGGAGGAGGAGGAGGAGGTGGAGGAGGAGGAGGAGGAGGAGGAGGAGGAGGAGGTGGAGGAGGAGGAGGAGGAGGAGGAGGTGGAGGAGGAGGAGGAGGAGGAGGAGGAGGCAATATCCCATAGACATTATCACCATGACCTCTTTCCATTGTTCTTATGCCCCATGACCATATTGCAGTGGCATTATCCGAGGAGCAGGAGCGAGGAGGAGGAGGAGGAGGTGGAAGAGGAGGACAAGGAGGAAGAGGAGGAGGAGGAGGAGGAGGAAAATGAGGAGGAGGAGGAGGATGATATATCCCATAGACATTATCCCTATGACCGCCTTCCATTGTTCTTATGCCTCTTACCATATTGCAGTGGCATTATCTGAGGAGGAGGGGGGGGGAGTGGGAGGAGGAGCGGATGGGGGGAGGAGGAGGAGGAGGAGGCAATATCCCATAGACATTATCCCCATGACCTCCTTCCATTGTTCTTATGCCATGACCGTATTGCAGTGGCATTATCCAAGGATCGTATTCGAATCGGCCTTAGCCCCGTGACCATATGCCAATGTTATTTTCCACCTCACGATATCCTAAAGGCTCTGTGCCCTTGATCCTATTTTAATGGCATTGTCCTGACCATATCCCATTACCCTTATCCCCCTGATTTCATCGCATTGGCTTCATTGCCTACACTTACCCCGTCGGCCATATCCCTGTGCTATCCCATAAGCCTTATCCCCTGACCATATCCCATTGTCTTCATCCCCAAAGTGTAGGCCGATTGGACTTATCCCCTGACCTGAGCTCATTGGCCTTACCACCCTGAGATTTCCTATGGACCTAATTCTCATAACCCTTTTCAATTGGCCTTATCATTTGATGACCATACATTGGCTTTATCCCTCTGACTGTGTCGCACTGGCCTCATTCCCCTACAGAGTCCTGTTGGCCTTACATTTTAGTCTCATGGCACTGTCCTCATCCCCCTGATGTATACCACTTGCCTTAACGTATGGCCACATCTCCTTGAGTTTATCTCATTGGCCACATCCCTTGGCTTATGCCATAGGCCTTATCCCATAGAACATATCCCACTGAATTATCCCTTTCACTCAGCCCATTGCACATGTCCCGCTTACCATGTTTCATTGGCCTTATCCCCCTGACCATAGCCCATTGTCATTAACTTTTGGCCTCATCCCCTTGCTCTTAAACTCCACGGCTTTTCCCTTGACCATATCCCAGTGGTCTTCGCCTATGGCCTATGCCCCTGGTGTTCATGCCCCCGGCCTTCATGCCCCCATGCCTAATCCCTGTGACCCTATCCCTATGACTGTACATTTTGGCCTCATCCCAATATGTTTAGCTCCCCATGCCCTATCCCCGGACCCTTTGCCAGTGCCCTTACCTCAGGCCCTGCTTTTCCAGTCCCAAACCCATGTGTTATACCCTGGCTCTGGCTGCCTGCTCATCTCCCACTGGATTTGTCCCTTCCCTTTAGCTGACTGGCCTTGGGCTTCTCTTGACAGTATCCCATAGGCCCTATACGCATGGGCTCATTCCATTAATCTTATCCCATGACCCTATGGCATCGGCCTTATCCCTAACCATATCCCATCAGCCATATCCCCCTGACCATGTCCCAGTGGCTTTATTAACAGCCGTTAGCCCATTGGCCGTGTCCCGTTGACCCAATCCCGTTGGCCTTATCCCCTGACCATATCCCATTGTCCTTATCAGCTAACCTTAGGCCAATGGCCATATGCCCCTTTCCCTGTCCCATTGGCCAAATCCTTTGACTTGAGCTCCTTGGCCTTACTTCTCTGACAATTTTCTCTGGCCCTAACCCCATGACTCTTTTCCTTTGGCCTTATCTGTGGATGACATGCATTGGCATTTTTGCCCTGACCGTGTCCCATTGGCCTCATCCCACAGACTGTGTCCGGTTCACCTTACGTTTTAGTCTAATGACCCTGTCCTCATCCCCATGATATATACCACTTGCCGTAACGTATGTCTTTATGTTCCTGAGTTTATCCCATTGGCCACATCCCTTGACTTTATCCCAATGACCATATTCCACGGCCTTATCCCTTTCCCTCAGCCCATTGGATATATCCCCCTGAACGTATTTTATTGGCCTTATCCCCCTGACAATATACCCATTGACATTAACTTTTGGCCCCATCCCCTTGCCCTTGACCCCCGTGGCCTTTCCCTTGACCATATACCACTGGCCTTCGCTTATGACCTGCGCCCCCGTCCTTACGGTCCCCATGCCTAACCCTTCTGACCCTAGGCCATTGACCTTAACTTTTGGCCTTATCCCAATATGTTTCGCTCCCCGTTTTTATCCCCTGACCCTATGTCATGGCCATTACCTCAGGTCCTTCTTTTCCTTTCCTTAACCCCATGTGTTATGCCCTGGCTTTAACTGCCTGCCCATCTCCCCTTGTATTTGTCCCGTCCCATTAGCCGATTGGCCTTAGCCATCTCGCTGACGGTATCCCATAGGCCGTATACTCATGGGCTCATTGCATTAGTCCTGCCCCTTGACCCTATTGCATTGGCCTTATCGCTAATCATAGCCCATCAGCGATATCCCCCTGACCATGTCCCAGTGGTCTTATTTTGAACCTTTAGCCCATTGGCCGTGTCCCCTTGACCCAGTCCCGTTGCCCTTATCCTCTGACCATATCCCATTTTCCTTATCAGCTGACCTTAGGCCAATGGCCATATGCCCCTTTCCCCGTCCCATTGGCCAAATCCCCTGACTTGAGCTTCTTGGCCTTACCTCCCTGACCACTGGTTTGGGTCTAATTCCCATGATATTTTTCCACTGGCCTTTCTGTGGATGACATGCCTTCCGGCTTACCCCCACGACCGTGTCACGTGTGCCCCTTTTTACCCCTGACCATGTCCATTTCACCTTATGTTTTAGTCTCCTGGCCCTGCCCTAATCTCCCTGATATATACCACTTGCCTTAAGGTATGGCCCTATGTCCTTGAGTTTATCTCATTGGCCACATCACTTGGCTTATGCCATTGGCCTTATCCCATGGACCATATCCCACTGTCTTATCCCTTTCACTCAGCCCATTGCACATATCCCGCTCACCATGTTTCATTGGCCTTATCCCCCTGACCATAGCCCATTGACATTAACTTTTGGCCTCGTCCCCTTGCTCTTAAACTCCACGGCTTTTCCCTTGACCATATCCCAGTGGTCTTCGCCTATGTCCTATGCCCCTGGTTTTCATGCCCCCAGCCTTCATGCCCCCATGCCTAATCCCTGTGACCCTATCCCTATGATTGTACATTTTGGCCTCATCCCAATATGTTTAGCTCCCCATGCCCTATCCCCGGACCCTGTGTCAGGCCCCTTACATCTGGCCCTGCTTTTCCAGTTCTAAACCCATGTGTTATACCCTGGCTTTAGCTGCCTGCTCATCTCCCACTGGATTTGTCCCCTCCCTTTAGCTGACTGGCCTTGGGCATCTCGCTGACAGTATCCCATAGGCTCCATACGCATGGGCTCATTCCATTAGTCTTACCCCATGACCCTATGGCATCGGCCTTATCCCTATCCATATCCCATCAGCCATATCCCCGTGACCATGTCCCAGTGGCCTTATTAACAGCCGTTGGCCCATTGGCCGTGTCCCGTTGACCCAATCCCGTTGGCCTTATCCCCTGACCATATCTCATTGTCCTTATCAGCTAACCTTAGGCCAATGGCCATATGCCCCTTTCCCTGTCCCATTTTCCAAATCCCTTGACTTGAGCTCCTTGGCCTTACTTCTCTGACAATTTTCTCTGGCCCTAACCCCATGACTCTTTTCCTTTGGCCTTATCTGTGGATGACATGCATTGGCATTATTGCCCTGACCGTGTCCCATTGGCCTCATCCCCCAGACTGTGTCCGGTTCGCCTTCCGTTTTAGTCTACTGGCCCTGTCCTCATCCCCATGATATATACCACTTGCCATAACGTATGTCTTTATGTTCCTGAGTTTATCTCATTGGCCACATCCCTTGACCTTATCCCAATGACCATATTCCTAGGCCTTATCCCTTTCCCTCAGCCCATTGGATATATCCCCCTGAACGTATTTTATTGGCCTTATCCCCCTGACAATATACCCGTTGACATTAACTTTTGGCCCCATCCCCTTGCCCTTGACCCCCGTGGCCTTTCCCTTGACCATATACTACTGGGCTTCGCTTATGACCTGCGCCCCCGTCCTTATGGTCCCCATGACTAACCCTTCTGACCCTAGGCCATTCACCTTAACTTTTGGCCTTATCCCAATATGTTTCGCTCCCCGTGCCTTATCCCCTGACCCTATGTCATGGCCATTACCTCAGGTCCTTCTTTTCCTTTCCTTAACCCCATGTGTTATGCCCTGGCTATAACTGCCTGCCCATCTCCCCTTGTATTTGTCCCGTCCCATTAGCCAATTGGCCTTAGCCATCTCGCTGATGGTATCGCATAGGCCGTATACTCATGGGCTCATTGCATTAGTCCTACCCCTTGACCCTATTGCATTGGCCTTATCGCTAATCATAGCCCATCAGCGATATCCCCCTGACCATGTCCCAGTGGTCTTATTTTGAACCTTTAGCCCACTGGCCGTGTCCCCTTGACCCAGTCCCGTTGCCCTTATCCTCTGACCGTATCCCATTTTCCTTGTCAGCTGACCTTAGGCCAATGGCCATATGCCCCTTTCCCCGTCCCATTGGCCAAATCCCCTGACTTGAGCTCCTTGGCCTTACCTCCCTGACCACTGGTTTGGGTCTAATTCCCATGATATTTTTCCACTGGCCTTTCTGTGGATGACATGCCTTCCGGCTTACCCCCACGACCGTGTCACGTGTGCCCCTTTTTACCCCTGACCATGTCCATTTCACCTTATGTTTTAGTCTCCTGGCCCTGCCCTAATCTCCCTGATATATACCACTTGCCTTAAGGTATGGCCTTATCTCCTTGAGTTTATCTCATTGGCCACATCACTTGGCTTATGCCATTGGCCTTATCCCATGGACCATATCCCACTGTCTTATCCCTTTCACTCAGCCCATTGCACATATCCCGCTCACCATGTTTCATTGGCCTTATCCCCCTGACCATAGCCCATTGACATTAACTTTTGGCCTCATCCCCTTGCTCTTAAACTCCACGGCTTTTCCCTTGACCATATCCCAGTGGTCTTCGCCTATGGCCTATGCCCCTGATGTTCATGCCCCCGGCCTTCATGCCCCCATGCCTAATCCCTGTGACCCTATCCCTATGACTGTACATTTTGGCCTCATCCCAATATGTTTAGCTCCCCATGCCCTATCCGCGGACCCTGTGTCAGGCCCCTTACATCTGGCCCTGCTTTTCCAAACCTAAACCCATGTGTTATACCCTGGCTTTAGCTGCCTGCTCATCTCCCACTGGATTTGTCCCCTCCCTTTAGCTGACTGGCCTTGGGCATCTCGCTGACAGTATCCCATAGGCCCCATACGCATGGGCTCATTCCATTAGTCTTACCCCATGACCCTATGGCATCGGCCTTATCCCTATCCATATCCCATCAGCCATATCCCCGTGACCATGTCCCAGTGGCCTTATTAACAGCCGTTGGCCCATTGGCCGTGTCCCATTGACCCAATCCCGTTGGCCTTATCCCCATTGTCCATATCTCATGTCCTTATCCACTAACCTTAGGCCAATGGCCATATGCCCCTTTCCCTGTCCCATTTTCCAAATCCCTTGACTTGAGCTCCTTGGCCTTACTTCTCTGACAATTTTCTCTGGCCCTAACCCCATGACTCTTTTCCTTTGGCCTTATCTGTGGATGACATGCATTGGCATTTTTGCCCTGACCGTGTCCCATTGGCCTCATCCCACAGACTGTGTCCGGTTCGCCTTCCGTTTTAGTCTAATGGCCCTGTCCTCATCCCCATGGTATATACCACTTGCCGTAACGTATGTCTTTATATTCCTGAGTTTATCTCATTGGCCACATCCCTTGACCTTATCCCAATGACCATATTCCACGGCCTTATCCCTGTCCCTCAGCCCATTGGATATATCCCCCTGAACGTATTTTATTGGCCTTATCCCCCTGACAATATACCCGTTGACATTAACTTTTGGCCCCATCCCCTTGCCCTTGACCCCCGTGGCCTTTCCCTTGACCATATACCACTGGCCTTCGCTTATGACCTGCGCCCCCATCCTTATGGCCCCACGCCTAACCCTTCTGACCCTAGGCCATTGACCTTAACTTTTGGCCTTATCCCAATATGTTTCACTCCCCTTGCCTTATACCCTGACCCTATGTCATGGCCATTACCTCAGGTCCTTCTTTTCCTTTCCTTAACCCCATGTGTTATGCCCTGGCTTTAACTTCCTGCTCATCTCCCCTTGTATTTGTCCCGTCCCATTAGCCGATTGGCCTTAGCCATCTCGCTGACAGTATCCCATAGGCCGTATACTCATGGGCTCATTGCATTAGTCCTGCCCCTTGACCCTATTGCATTGGCCTTATCGCTAATCATAGCCCATCAGCGATATCCCCCTGACCATGCCCCAGTGGTCTTTTCTTGAACCTTTAGCCCATTGGCCGTGTCCCCTTGACCCAGTCCCGTTGCCCTTATCCTCTGACCGTATCCCCTTTTCCTTATCAGCTGACCTTAGGCCAATGGCCATATGCCCCTTTCCCCGTCCCATTGGCCAAATCCCCTGACTTGAGCTCCTTGGCCTTACCTCCCTGACCACTGGTTTGGGTCTAATTCCCATGATATTTGTCAACTGGCCTATCTGTGGATGACATGCCTTCCGGCTTACACCCACGACCGTGTCACGTGTGCCCCATTTTACCCCTGACCATGTCCATTTCGCCTTATGTTCTAGTCTCCTGGCCCTGTCCTAATCTCCCTGATATATACCACTTGCCTTAAGGCATGGCCCTATCTCCTTGAGTTTATCTCATTGGCCACATCACTTGTCATTATGCCGTTTGCCTTATGCCAATGACCATATCTCATGGCCTCATCAATTTACCTCAGCTCACTGGAGGTATCACCGTGACCATATTTCACCGGCCTTATCAACTTGGCCATATCCCTTTGACGTTAACTTCTGGCCCCATCCCCTTACCGTTAACCCCCGTGGCTCTTCCCTAGACCGTGTCCCACTGGCCTTAACTTATGACTTTATGGCCTTGTCATTATTGGCCCATGAGTAATGCCCGTGACCCTATCCCACTGGCCTTAACTTTTGGCC
>NC_059128.1:188979290-188984290 GCF_020740605.2 Lemur catta | reverse complement strand
CACTGGCCTCATTCCCCTACAGAGTCCTGTTGGCCTTACATTTTAGTCTCATGGCACTGTCCTCATCCCCCTGATGTATACCACTTGCCTTAACGTATGGCCACATCTCCTTGAGTTTATCTCATTGGCCACATCCCTTGGCTTATGCCATAGGCCTTATCCCATAGAACATATCCCACTGAATTATCCCTTTCACTCAGCCCATTGCACATGTCCCGCTTACCATGTTTCATTGGCCTTATCCCCCTGACCATAGCCCATTGACATTAACTTTTGGCCTCAACCCCTTGCTCTTAAACTCTACGGCTTTTCCCTTGACCATATCCCAGTGGTCTTCGCCTATGGCCTATGCCCCTGGTGTTCATGCCCCCGGCCTTCATGCCCCCATGCCTAATCCCTGTGACCCTATCCCTATGATTGTACATTTTGGCCTCATCCCAATATGTTTAGCTCCCCATGCCCTATCCCCGGACCCTTTGCCAGTGCCCTTACCTCAGGCCCTGCTTTTCCAGTCCTAAACCCATGTGTTATACCCTGGCTCTAGCTGCCTGCTCATCTCCCACTGGATTTGTCCCCTTCCCTTTAGCTGACTGGCCTTGGGCTTCTCTTGACAGTATCCCATAGGCCCTATACGCATGGGCTCATTCCATTAGTCTTACCCCATGACCCTGTGGCATCGGCCTTATCCCTATCCATATCCCATCAGCCATATCCCCGTGACCATGTCCCAGTGGCCTTATTAACAGCCGTTGGCCCATTGGCCGTGTCCCGTTGACCCAATCCCGTTGGCCTTATCCCCTGACTGTATCTCATTGTCCTTATCCACTAACCTTAGGCCAATGGCCATATGCCCCTTTCCCTGTCCCATTTTCCAAATCCCTTGACTTGAGCTCCTTGGCCTTACTTCTCTGACAATTTTGTCTGGCCGTCACCCCATGACTCTTTTCCTTTGGCCTTATCTGTGGATGACATGCATTGGCATTATTGCCCTGACCGTGTCCCATTGGCCTCATCCCCCAGACTGTGTCCGGTTCGCCTTCCGTTTTAGTCTAATGGCCCTGTCCTCATCCCCATGATATATACCACTTGCCGTAACGTATGTCTTTATGTTCCTGAGTTTATCTCATTGGCCACATCCCTTGACCTTATCCCAATGACCATATTCCTAGGCCTTATCCCTTTCCCTCAGCCCATTGGATATATCCCCCTGAACGTATTTTATTGGCCTTATCCCCCTGACAATATACCCGTTGACATTAACTTTTGGCCCCATCCCCTTGCCCTTGACCCCCGTGGCCTTTCCCTTGACCATATACCACTGGGCTTCGCTTATGACCTGCGCCCCCGTCCTTATGGTCCCCATGACTAACCCTTCTGACCCTAGGCCATTCACCTTAACTTTTGGCCTTATCCCAATATGTTTCGCTCCCCGTGCCTTATCCCCTGACCCTATGTCATGGCCATTACCTCAGGTCCTTCTTTTCCTTTCCTTAACCCCATGTGTTATGCCCTGGCTATAACTGCCTGCCCATCTCCCCTTGTATTTGTCCCGTCCCATTAGCCAATTGGCCTTAGCCATCTCGCTGATGGTATCCCATAGGCCGTATACTCATGGGCTCATTGCATTAGTCCTACCCCTTGACCCTATTGCATTGGCCTTATCGCTAATCATAGCCCATCAGCGATATCCCCCTGACCATGTCCCAGTGGTCTTATTTTGAACCTTTAGCCCACTGGCCGTGTCCCCTTGACCCAGTCCCGTTGCCCTTATCCTCTGACCGTATCCCATTTTCCTTGTCAGCTGACCTTAGGCCAATGGCCATATGCCCCTTTCCCCGTCCCATTGGCCAAATCCCCTGACTTGAGCTCCTTGGCCTTACCTCCCTGACCACTGGTTTGGGTCTAATTCCCATGATATTTTTCCACTGGCCTTTCTGTGGATGACATGCCTTCCGGCTTACCCCCACGACCGTGTCACGTGTGCCCCTTTTTACCCCTGACCATGTCCATTTCACCTTATGTTTTAGTCTCCTGGCCCTGCCCTAATCTCCCTGATATATACCACTTGCCTTAAGGTATGGCCTTATCTCCTTGAGTTTATCTCATTGGCCACATCACTTGGCTTATGCCATTGGCCTTATCCCATGGACCATATCCCACTGTCTTATCCCTTTCACTCAGCCCATTGCACATATCCCGCTCACCATGTTTCATTGGCCTTATCCCCCTGACCATAGCCCATTGACATTAACTTTTGGCCTCATCCCCTTGCTCTTAAACTCCACGGCTTTTCCCGTGACCATATCCCAGTGGTCTTCGCCTATGGCCTATGCCCCTGATGTTCATGCCCCCGGCCTTCATGCCCCCATGCCTAATCCTGTGACCCTATCTCTATGACTGTACATTTTGGCCTCATCCCAATATGTTTAGCTCCCCATGCCCTATCCGCGGACCCTGTGTCGGGCCCCTTACATCTGGCCCTGCTTTTCCAAACCTAAACCCATGTGTTATACCCTGGCTTTAGCTGCCTGCTCATCTCCCACTGGATTTGTCCCCTCCCTTTAGCTGACTGGCCTTGGGCATCTCGCTGACAGTATCCCATAGGCTCCATACGCATGGGCTCATTCCGTTAGTCTTACCCCATGACCCTATGGCATTGGCCTTATCCCTATCCATATCCCATCAGCCATATCCCCGTTACCATGTCCCAGTGGCCTTATAAACAGCCGTTGGCCCATTGGCCGTGTCCCGTTGACCCAATCCCGTTGGCCTTATCCCCTGACTGTATCTCATTGTCCTTATCCACTAACCTTAGGCCAATGGCCATATGCCCCTTTCCCTGTCCCATTTTCCAAATCCCTTGACTTGAGCTCCTTGGCCTTACTTCTCTGACAATTTTGTCTGGCCGTCACCCCATGACTCTTTTCCTTTGGCCTTATCTGTGGATGACATGCATTGGCATTATTGCCCTGACCGTGTCCCATTGGCCTCATCCCCCAGACTGTGTCCGGTTCGCCTTCCGTTTTAGTCTAATGGCCCTGTCCTCATCCCCATGATATATACCACTTGCCGTAACGTATGTCTTTATGTTCCTGAGTTTATCTCATTGGCCACATCCCTTGACCTTATCCCAATGACCATATTCCTAGGCCTTATCCCTTTCCCTCAGCCCATTGGATATATCCCCCTGAACGTATTTTATTGGCCTTATCCCCCTGACAATATACCCGTTGACATTAACTATTGGCCCCATCCCCTTGCCCTTGACCCCCGTGGCCTTTCCCTTGACCATATACCACTGGGCTTCGCTTATGACCTGCGCCCCCGTCCTTATGGTCCCCATGACTAACCCTTCTGACCCTAGGCCATTCACCTTAACTTTTGGCCTTATCCCAATATGTTTCGCTCCCCGTGCCTTATCCCCTGACCCTATGTCATGGCCATTACCTCAGGTCCTTCTTTTCCTTTCCTTAACCCCATGTGTTATGCCCTGGCTATAACTGCCTGCCCATCTCCCCTTGTATTTGTCCCGTCCCATTAGCCAATTGGCCTTAGCCATCTCGCTGATGGTATCCCATAGGCCGTATACTCATGGGCTCATTGCATTAGTCCTACCCCTTGACCCTATTGCATTGGCCTTATCGCTAATCATAGCCCATCAGCGATATCCCCCTGACCATGTCCCAGTGGTCTTATTTTGAACCTTTAGCCCACTGGCCGTGTCCCCTTGACCCAGTCCCGTTGCCCTTATCCTCTGACCGTATCCCATTTTCCTTGTCAGCTGACCTTAGGCCAATGGCCATATGCCCCTTTCCCCGTCCCATTGGCCAAATCCCCTGACTTGAGCTCCTTGGCCTTACCTCCCTGACCACTGGTTTGGGTCTAATTCCCATGATATTTTTCCACTGGCCTTTCTGTGGATGACATGCCTTCCGGCTTACCCCCACGACCGTGTCACGTGTGCCCCTTTTTACCCCTGACCATGTCCATTTCACCTTATGTTTTAGTCTCCTGGCCCTGCCCTAATCTCCCTGATATATACCACTTGCCTTAAGGTATGGCCTTATCTCCTTGAGTTTATCTCATTGGCCACATCACTTGGCTTATGCCATTGGCCTTATCCCATGGACCATATCCCACTGTCTTATCCCTTTCACTCAGCCCATTGCACATATCCCGCTCACCATGTTTCATTGGCCTTATCCCCCTGACCATAGCCCATTGACATTAACTTTTGGCCTCATCCCCTTGCTCTTAAACTCCACGGCTTTTCCCGTGACCATATCCCAGTGGTCTTCGCCTATGGCCTATGCCCCTGATGTTCATAGCCCCCGGCCTTCATGCCCCCATGCCTAATCCCTGTGACCCTATCTCTATGACTGTACATTTTGGCCTCATCCCAATATGTTTAGCTCCCCATGCCCTATCCGCGGACCCTGTGTCAGGCCCCTTACATCTGGCCCTGCTTTTCCAAACCTAAACCCATGTGTTATACCCTGGCTTTAGCTGCCTGCTCATCTCCCACTGGATTTGTCCCCTCCCTTTAGCTGACTGGCCTTGGGCATCTCGCTGACAGTATCCCATAGGCTCCATACGCATGGGCTCATTCCGTTAGTCTTACCCCATGACCCTATGGCATTGGCCTTATCCCTATCCATATCCCATCAGCCATATCCCCGTTACCATGTCCCAGTGGCCTTATTAACAGCCGTTGGCCCATTGGCCGTGTCCCGTTGACCCAATCCCGTTGGCCTTATCCCCTGACCATATCTCATTGTCCTTATCCACTAACCTTAGGCCAATGGCCATATGCCCCTTTCCCTGTCCCATTTTCCAAATCCCTTGACTTGAGCTCCTTGGCCTTACTTCTCTGACAATTTTCTCTGGCCCTAACCCCATGACTCTTTTCCTTTGGCCTTATCTGTGGATGACATGCATTGGCATTTTTGCCCTGACCGTGTCCCCATTGGCCTCATCCCACAGACTGTGTCCGGTTTGCC
>NC_059128.1:188969290-188974290 GCF_020740605.2 Lemur catta | reverse complement strand
TGTGGATGACATGCATTGGCATTTTTGCCCTGACCGTGTCCCATTGGCCTCATCCCACAGACTGTGTCCGGTTCACCTTACGTTTTAGTCTAATGACCCTGTCCTCATCCCCATGATATATACCACTTGCCGTAACGTATGTCTTTATGTTCCTGAGTTTATCCATTGGCCACATCCCTTGACTTTATCCCAATGACCATATTCCACGGCCTTATCCCTTTCCCTCAGCCCATTGGATATATCCCCCTGAACGTATTTTATTGGCCTTATCCCCTGACAATATACCCATTGACATTAACTTTTGGCCCCATCCCCTTGCCCTTGACCCCCGTGGCCTTTCCCTTGACCATATACCACTGGCCTTCGCTTATGACCTGCGCCCCCGTCCTTACGGTCCCCATGCCTAACCCTTCTGACCCTAGGCCATTGACCTTAACTTTTGGCCTTATCCCAATATGTTTCGCTCCCCGTTTTTATCCCCTGACCCTATGTCATGGCCATTACCTCAGGTCCTTCTTTTCCTTTCCTTAACCCCATGTGTTATGCCCTGGCTTTAACTGCCTGCCCATCTCCTCTTGTATTTGTCCCGTCCCATTAGCCGATTGGCCTTAGCCATCTCGCTGACGGTATCCCATAGGCCGTATAATCATGGGCTCATTGCATTAGTCCTGCCCCTTGACCCTATTGCATTGGCCTTATCGCTAATCATAGCCCATCAGCGATATCCCCCCTGACCATGTCCCAGTGGTCTTATTTTGAACCTTTAGCCCATTGGCCGTGTCCCCTTGACCCAGTCCCGTTGCCCTTATCCTCTGACCATATCCCATTTTCCTTATCAGCTGACCTTAGGCCAATGGCCATATGCCCCTTTCCCCGTCCCATTGGCCAAATCCCCTGACTTGAGCTCCTTGGCCTTACCTCCCTGACCACTGGTTTTGGGTCTAATTCCCATGATATTTTTTCCACTGGCCTTTCTGTGGATGACATGCCTTCCGGCTTACCCCCACGACCGTGTCACGTGTGCCCCTTTTTACCCCTGACCATGTCCATTTCACCTTATGTTTTAGTCTCCTGGCCCTGCCCTAATCTCCCTGATATATACCACTTGCCTTAAGGTATGGCCCTATGTCCTTGAGTTTATCTCATTGGCCACATCACTTGGCTTATGCCATTGGCCTTATCCCATGGACCATATCCCACTGTCTTATCCCTTTCACTCAGCCCATTGCACATATCCCGCTCACCATGTTTCATTGGCCTTATCCCCCTGACCATAGCCCATTGACATTAACTTTTGGCCTCGTCCCCTTGCTCTTAAACTCCACGGCTTTTCCCTTGACCATATCCCAGTGGTCTTCGCCTATGTCCTATGCCCCTGGTTTTCATGCCCCCAGCCTTCATGCCCCCATGCCTAATCCCTGTGACCCTATCCCTATGATTGTACATTTTGGCCTCATCCCAATATGTTTAGCTCCCCATGCCCTATCCCCGGACCCTGTGTCAGGCCCCTTACATCTGGCCCTGCTTTTCCAGTTCTAAACCCATGTGTTATACCCTGGCTTTAGCTGCCTGCTCATCTCCCACTGGATTTGTCCCCTCCCTTTAGCTGACTGGCCTTGGGCATCTCGCTGACAGTATCCATAGGCTCCATACGCATGGGCTCATTCCATTAGTCTTACCTCATGACCCTGTGGCATCGGCCTTATCCCTATCCATATCCCATCAGCCATATCCCCGTGACCATGTCCCAGTGGCCTTATTAACAGCCGTTGGCCCATTGGCTGTGTCCCGTTGACCCAATCCCGTTGGCCTTATCCCCTGACCATATCTCATTGTCCTTATCAGCTAACCTTAGGCCAATGGCCATATGCCCCTTTCCCTGTCCCATTTTCCAAATCCCTTGACTTGAGCTCCTTGGCCTTACTTCTCTGACAATTTTGTCTGGCCCTAACCCCATGACTCGTTTCCTTTGGCCTTATCTGTGGATGACATGCATTGGCATTATAGCCCTGACCGTGTCCCATTGGCCTCATCCCCCAGACTGTGTCCGGTTCGCCTTCCGTTTTAGTCTAATGGCCCTGTCCTCATCCCCATGATATATACCACTTGCCGTAACGTATGTCTTTATGTTCCTGAGTTTATCTCATTGGCCACATCCCTTGACCTTATCCCAATGACCATATTCCTAGGCTTATCCCTTTCCCTCAGCCCATTGGATATATCCCCCTGAACGTATTTTATTGGCCTTATCCCCCTGACAATATACCCGTTGACATTAACTTTTGGCCCCATCCCCTTGCCCTTGACCCCCGTGGCCTTTCCCTTGACCATATACCACTGGCCTTCGCTTATGACCTGCGCCCCCGTCCTTATGGTCCCCATGACTAACCCTTCTGACCCTAGGCCATTCACCTTAACTTTTGGCCTTATCCCAATATGTTTCGCTCCCCGTGCCTTATCCCCTGACCCTATGTCATGGCCATTACCTCAGGTCCTTCTTTTCCTTTCCTTAACCCCATGTGTTATGCCCTGGCTATAACTGCCTGCCCATCTCCCCTTGTATTTGTCCCGTCCCATTAGCCAATTGGCCTTAGCCATCTCGCTGATGGTATCCCATAGGCCGTATACTCATGGGCTCATTGCATTAGTCCTACCCTTGACCCTATTGCATTGGCCTTATCGCTAATCATAGCCCATCAGCGATATCCCCCTGACCATGTCCCAGTGGTCTTATTTTGAACCTTTAGCCCACTGGCCGTGTCCCCTTGACCCAGTCCGTTGCCCTTATCCTCTGACCGTATCCCATTTTCCTTGTCAGCTGACCTTAGGCCAATGGCCATATGCCCCTTTCCCCGTCCCATGGCCAAATCCCCTGACTTGAGCTCCTTGGCCTTACCTCCCTGACCACTGGTTTGGGTCTAATTCCATGATATTTTTCCACTGGCCTTTCTGTGGATGACATGCCTTCCGGCTTACCCCCACGACCGTGTCACGTGTGCCCCTTTTTACCCCTGACCATGTCCATTTCACCTTATGTTTTAGTCTCCTGGCCCTGCCCTAATCTCCCTGATATATACCACTTGCCTTAAGGTATGGCCTTATCTCCTTGAGTTTATCTCATTGGCCACATCACTTGGCTTATGCCATTGGCCTTATCCCATGGACCATATCCCACTGTCTTATCCCTTTCACTCAGCCCATTGCACATATCCCGCTCACCATGTTTCATTGGCCTTATCCCCCTGACCATAGCCCATTGACATTAACTTTTGGCCTCATCCCCTTGCTCTTAAACTCCACGGCTTTTCCCGTGACCATATCCCAGTGGTCTTCGCCTATGGCCTATGCCCCTGATGTTCATGCCCCCGGCCTTCATGCCCCCATGCCTAATCCCTGTGACCCTATCCCTATGACTGTACATTTTGGCCTCATCCCAATATGTTTAGCTCCCCATGCCCTATCCGCGGACCCTGTGTCAGGCCCCTTACATCTGGCCCTGCTTTTCCAAACCTAAACCCATGTGTTATACCCTGGCTTTAGCTGCCTGCTCATCTCCAACTGGATTTGTCCCCTCCCTTTAGCTGACTGGCCTTGGGCATCTCGCTGACAGTATCCCATAGGCCCCATATGCATGGGCTCATTCCATTAGTCTTACCCCATGACCCTATGGCATCGGCCTTATCCCTATCCATATCCCATCAGCCATATCCCCGTGACCATGTCCCAGTGGCCTTATTAACAGCCGTTGGCCCATTGGCCGTGTCCCGTTGACCCAATCCCGTTGGCCTTATCCCCTGACCATATCTCATTGTCCTTATCCACTAACCTTAGGCCAATGGCCATATGCCCCTTTCCCTGTCCCATTTTCCAAATCCCTTGACTTGAGCTCCTTGCCTTACTTCTCTGACAATTTTCTCTGGCCCTAACCCCATGACTCTTTTCCTTTGGCCTTATCTGTGGATGACATGCATTGGCATTTTTGCCCTGACCGTGTCCCATTGGCCTCATCCCACAGACTGTGTCCTGTTGCCTTCCGTTTTAGTCTAATGGCCCGGGTCCTCATCCCCATGATATATACCACTTGCCGTAACGTATGTCTTTATGTTCCTGAGTTTATCTCATTGGCCACATCCCTTGACCTTATCCCAATGACCATATCCCTAGGCCTTATCCCTGTCCCTCAGCCCATTGGATATATCCCCCTGAACGTATTTTATTGGCCTTATCCCCCTGACAATATACCCGTTGACATTAACTTTTGGCCCCATCCCCTTGCCCTTGACCCCCGTGGCCTTTCCCTTGACCATATACCACTGGCCTTCGCTTATGACCTGCGCCCCCATCCTTATGGCCCCACGCCTAACCCTTCTGACCCTAGGCCATTGACCTTAACTTTTGGCCTTATCCCAATATGTTTCACTCCCCTTGCCTTATACCCTGACCCTATGTCATGGCCATTACCTCAGGTCCTTCTTTTCCTTTCCTTAACCCCATGTGTTATGCCCTGGCTTTAACTTCCTGCTCATCTCCCCTTGTATTTGTCCCGTCCCATTAGCCGATTGGCCTTAGCCATCTCGCTGACAGTATCCCATAGGCCGTATACTCATGGGCTCATTGCATTAGTCCTGCCCCTTGACCCTATTGCATTGGCCTTATCGCTAATCATAGCCCATCAGCGATATCCCCCTGACCATGCCCCAGTGGTCTTTTCTTGAACCTTTAGCCCATTGGCCGTGTCCCCTTGACCCAGTCCCGTTTGCCCTTATCCTCTGACCGTATCCCCTTTTCCTTATCAGCTGACCTTAGGCCAATGGCCATATGCCCCTTTCCCCGTCCCATTGGCCAAATCCCTGACTTGAGCTCCTTGGCCTTACCTCCCTGACCACTGGTTTGGGTCTAATTCCCATGATATTTGTCCACTGGCCTATCTGTGGATGACATGCCTTCCGGCTTACCCCACGACCGTGTCACGTGTGCCCCATTTTACCCCTGACCATGTC
>NC_059128.1:188964290-188966790 GCF_020740605.2 Lemur catta | reverse complement strand
GGCCTTATCCCCGTGACCACATGCCAATGTTATTTTCCACATCACGATATCCTAAAGGCTCTGTCCCATGATCCTATTTTAATGGCATTGTGCTGACCATATCCCATTACCCTTATCCCTCTGATTTCATCGCAATGGCTTCATTGCCTACACTTACCCCGTCGGCCATATCCCCTGTGCTATCCCATAAGCCTTATCCCCTGACCATATCCCATTGTCTTCATCCCCAAAGTTTAGGCGATTGGACATATGCCCCTGTCCCTATCCCACTGTACATATCCCCTGACCTGAGCTCATTGGCCTTACCACCCTGAGATTTCCTATGGACCTAATTCTCATAACCCTTTTCAATTGGCCTTATCATTTGATGACATACATTGGCTTTATCCCTCTGACTGTGTCGCACTGGCCTCATTCCCCTACAGAGTCCTGTTGGCCTTACATTTTAGTCTCATGGCACTGTCCTCATCCCCTGATGTATACCACTTGCCTTAACGTATGGCCACATCTCCTTGAGTTTATCTCATTGGCCACATCCCTTGGCTTATGCCATAGGCCTTATCCCATAGAACATATCCCACTGAATTATCCCTTTCACTCAGCCCATTGCACATGTCCCGCTTACCATGTTTCATTGGCCTTATCCCCCTGACCATAGCCCATTGACATTAACTTTTGGCCTCATCCCCTTGCTCTTAAACTCCACGGCTTTTCCCTTGACCATATCCCAGTGGTCTTCGCCTATGGCCTATGCCCCTGGTGTTCATGCCCTGGCCTTCATGCCCCCATGCCTAATCCCTGTGACCCTATCCCTATGATTGTACATTTTGGCCTCATCCCAATATGTTTAGCTCCCCATGCCCTATCCCCGGACCCTTTGCCAGTGCCCTTACCTCAGGCCCTGCTTTTCCAGTCCTAAACCCATGTGTTATACCCTGGCTCTAGCTGCCTGCTCATCTCCCACTGGATTTGTCCTTCCCTTTAGCTGACTGGCCTTGGGCTTCTCTTGACAGTATCCCATAGGCCCTATACGCATGGGCTCATTCCATTAGTCTTACCCCATGAACCTGTGGCATCGGCCTTATCCCTATCCATATCCCATCAGCCATATCCTCGTGACCATGTCCCAGTGGCCTTATTAACAGCCGTTGGCCCATTGGCCGTGTCCCGTTGACCCAATCCCGTTGGCCTTATCCCCTGACTGTATCTCATTGTCCTTATCAGCTAACCTTAGGCCAATGGCCATATGCCCCTTTCCCTGTCCCATTTTCAAATCCCTTGACTTGAGCTCCTTGGCCTTACTTCTCTGACAATTTTCTCTGGCCCTAACCCCATGACTCTTTTCCTTTGGCCTTATCTGTGGATGACATGCATTGGCATTATTGCCCTGACCATGTCCCATTGACCTCATCCCCCAGACTGTGTCCGGTTCGCCTTCCGTTTTAGTCTAATGGCCCTGTCCTCATCCCCATGATATATACCACTTGCCGTAACGTATGTCTTTATGTTCCTGAGTTTATCTCATTGGCCACATCCCTTGACCTTATCCCAATGACCATATTCCTAGGCCTTATCCCTTTCCCTCAGCCCATTGGATATATCCCCCTGAACGTAATTTATTGGCCTTATCCCCCTGACAATATACCCGTTGACATTAACTTTTGGCCCCATACCCCTTGCCCTTGACCCCCGTGGCCTTTCCCTTGACCATATACCACTGGGCTTCGCTTATGACCTGCGCCCCCGTCCTTATGGTCCCCATGACTAACTCTTCTGACCCTAGGCCATTGACCTTAACTTTTGGCCTTATCCCAATATGTTTGGCTCCCCGTGCCTTATCCCCTGACCCTATGTCATGGCCATTACCTCAGGTCCTTCTTTTCCTTTCCTTAACCCCATGTGTTATGCCCTGGCTATAACTGCCTGCCGATCTCCCCTTGTATTTGTCCCGTCCCATTAGCCAATTGGCCTTAGCCATCTCGCTGATGGTATCCCATAGGCCGTATACTCATGGGCTCATTGCATTAGTCCTACCCCTTCACCCTATTGCATTGGCCTTATCGCTAATCATAGCCCATCAGCGATATCCCCCTGACCATGTCCCAGTGGTCTTATTTTGAACCTTTAGCCCACTGGCCGTGTCCCCTTGACCCAGTCCCGTTGCCCTTATTCTCTGACCGTATCCCATTTTCCTTGTCAGCTGACCTTAGGCCAATGGCCATATGCCCCTTTCCCCGTCCCATTGGCCAAATCCCCTGACTTGAGCTCCTTGGCCTTACCTCCCTGACCACTGGTTTGGGTCTAATTCCCATGATATTTTTCCACTGGCCTTTCTGTGGATGACATGCCTTCCGGCTTACCCCCACGACCGTGTCACGTGTGCCCCTTTTTACCCCTGACCATGTCCATTTCACCTTATGTTTTAGTCTCCTGGCCCTGCCCTAATCTCCCTGATATATACCACTTGCCTTAAGGTATGGCCTTATCTCCTTGAGTTTAT
>NC_059128.1:188941790-188959290 GCF_020740605.2 Lemur catta | reverse complement strand
CCGTGTCACGTGTGCCCCTTTTTACCCCTGACCATGTCCATTTCACCTTATGTTTTAGTCTCCTGGCCCTGCCCTAATCTCCCTGATATATACCACTTCCCTTAAGGTATGGCCCTATCTCCTTGAGTTTATCTCATTGGCCACATCACTTGGCTTATGCCATTGGCCTTATCCCATGGACCATATCCCACTGTCTTATCCCTTTCACTCAGCCCATTGCACATATCCCGCTCACCATGTTTCATTGGCCTTATCCCCCTGACCATAGCCCATTGACATTAACTTTTGGCCTCATCCCCTTGCTCTTAAACTCTGCGGCTTTTCCCTTGACCATATCCCAGTGGTCTTCGCCTATGGCCTATGCCCCTGGTGTTCATGCCCCCGGCCTTCATGCCCCCATGCCTAATCCCTGTGACCCTATCCCTATGATTGTACATTTTGGCCTCATCCCAATATGTTTAGCTCCCCATGCCCTATCCCCGGACCCTTTGCCAGTGCCCTTACCTCAGGCCCTGTTTTTCCAGTCCTAAACCCATGTGTTATACCCTGGCTCTAGCTGCCTGCTCATCTCCCACTGGATTTGTCCCTTCCCTTTAGCTGACTGGCCTTGGGCTTCTCTTGACAGTATCCCATAGGCCCTATACGCATGGGCTCATTCCATTAATCTTATCCCGTGACCCTATGGCATCGGCCTTATCCCTAACCATATCCCATCAGCCATATCCCCCTGACCATGTCCCAGTGGCTTTATTAACAGCCGTTAGCCCATTGGCCGTGTCCCGTTGACCCAATCCCGTTGGCCTTATCCCCTGACCATATCCCATTGTGCTTACCAGCCAACCTTAGGCCAATGGCCATATGCCCCTTTCCCTGTCCCATTGGCCAAATCCTTTGACTTGAGCTCCTTGGCCTTACCTCTCTGACAATTTTCTCTGGTCCTAACCCCATGACTCTTTTCCTTTGGCCTTATCTGTGGATGACATGCATTGGCATTTTTGCCCTGACCGTGTCCCATTGGCCTCATCCCACAGACTGTGTCCGGTTCACCTTACGTTTTAGTCTAATGACCCTGTCCTCATCCCCATGATATATACCACTTGCCGTAACGTATGTCTTTATGTTCCTGAGTTTATCCCATTGGCCACATCCCTTGACTTTATCCCAATGACCATATTCCACGGCCTTATCCCTTTCCCTCAGCCCATTGGATATATCCCCCTGAACGTATTTTATTGGCCTTATCCCCCTGACAATATCCCCATTGACATTAACTTTTGGCCCCATCCCCTTGCCCTTGACCCCCGTGGCCTTTCCCTTGACCATATACCACTGGCCTTCGCTTATGACCTGCGCCCCCGTCCTTACGGTCCCCATGCCTAACCCTTCTGACCCTAGGCCATTGACCTTAACTTTTGGCCTTATCCCAATATGTTTCGCTCCCCGTTTTTATCCCCTGACCCTATGTCATGGCCATTACCTCAGGTCCTTCTTTTCCTTTCCTTAACCCCATGTGTTATGCCCTGGCTTTAACTGCCTGCCCATCTCCCCTTGTATTTGTCCCGTCCCATTAGCCGATTGGCCTTAGCCATCTCGCTGACGGTATCCCATAGGCCGTATACTCATGGGCTCATTGCATTAGTCCTGCCCCTTGACCCTATTGCATTGGCCTTATCGCTAATCATAGCCCATCAGCGATATCCCCCTGACCATGCCCCAGTGGTCTTTTCTTGAACCTTTAGCCCATTGGCCGTGTCCCCTTGACCCAGTCCCATTGCCCTTATCCTCTGACCATATCCCATTTTCCTTATCAGCTGACCTTAGGCCAATGGCCATATGCCCCTTTTCCCGTCCCATTGGCCAAATCCCTTGACTTGAGCTCCTTGGCCTTACCTCCCTGACCACTGGTTTGGGTCTAATTCCCATGATATTTTTCCACTGGCCTTTCTGTGGATGACATGCCTTCCGGCTTACCCCCACGACCGTGTCACGTGTGCCCCTTTTTACCCCTGACCATGTCCATTTCACCTTATGTTTTAGTCTCCTGGCCCTGCCCTAATCTCCCTGATATATACCACTTCCCTTAAGGTATGGCCCTATCTCCTTGAGTTTATCTCATTGGCCACATCACTTGGCTTATGCCATTGGCCTTATCCCATGGACCATATCCCACTGTCTTATCCCTTTCACTCAGCCCATTGCACATATCCCGCTCACCATGTTTCATTGGCCTTATCCCCCTGACCATAGCCCATTGACATTAAATTTTGGCCTCATCCCCTTGCTCTTAAACTCTGCGGCTTTTCCCTTGACCATATCCCAGTGGTCTTCGCCTATGGCCTATGCCCCTGGTGTTCATGCCCCCGGCCTTCATGCCCCCATGCCTAATCCCTGTGACCCTATCCCTATGATTGTACATTTTGGCCTCATCCCAATATGTTTAGCTCCCCATGCCCTATCCCCGGACCCTGTGTCAGGCCCCTTACATCTGGCCCTGCTTTTCCAGTCCCAAACCCATGTGTTATACCCTGGCTTTAGCTGCCTGCTCATCTCCCACTGGATTTGTCCCCTCCCTTTAGCTGACTGGCCTTGGGCATCTCGCTGACAGTATCCCATAGGCCCCATACGCATGGGCTCATTCCATTAGTCTTACCCCATGACCCTATGGCATCGGCCTTATCCCTATCCATATCCCATCAGCCATATCCCCGTGACCATGTCCCAGTGGCCTTATTAACAGCCGTTGGCCCATTGGCCGTGTCCCGTTGACCCAATCCCGTTGGCCTTATCCCCTGACCATATCTCATTGTCCTTATCAGCTAACCTTAGGCGAATGGCCATATGCCCCTTTCCCTGTCCCATTTTCCAAATCCCTTGAATTGAACTCCTTGGCCTTACTTCTCTGACAATTTTCTCTGGCCCTAACCCCATGACTCTTTTCCTTTGGCCTTATCTGTGGATGACATGCATTGGCATTTTTGCCCTGACCGTGTCCCATTGGCCTCATCCCACAGACTGTGTCCGGTTCACCTTACGTTTTAGTCTAATGACCCTGTCCTCATCCCCATGATATATACCACTTGCCGTAACGTATGTCTTTATGTTCCTGAGTTTATCCCATTGGCCACATCCCTTGACTTTATCCCAATGACCATATTCCACGGCCTTATCCCTTTCCCTCAGCCCATTGGATATATCCCCCTGAACGTATTTTATTGGCCTTATGCCCCTGACAATATACCCATTGACATTAACTTTTGGCCCCATCCCCTTGCCCTTGACCCCCGTGGCCTTTACCTTGACCATATACCACTGGCCTTCGCTTATGACCTGCGCCCCCGTCCTTATGGTCCCCATGCCTAACCCTTCTGATCCTAGGCCATTGACCTTAACTTTTGGCCTTATCCCAATAAGTTTCGCTCCCCGTTTTTATCCCCTGACCCTATGTCATGGCCATTACCTCAGGTCCTTCTTTTCCTTTCCTTAACCCCATGTGTTATGCCCTGGCTTTAACTGCCTGCCCATCTCCCCTTGTATTTGTCCCGTCCCATTAGCCGATTGGCCTTAGCCATCTCGCTGACGGTATCCCATAGGCCGTATACTCATGGGCTCATTGCATTAGTTCTGCCCCTTGACCCTATTGCATTGGCCTTATCGCTAATCATAGCCCATCAGCGATATCCCCCTGACCATGTCCCAGTGGTCTTATTTTGAACCTTTAGCCCATTGGCCGTGTCCCCTTGACCCAGTCCCGTTGCCCTTATCCTCTGACCATATCCCATTTTCCTTATCAGCTGACCTTAGGCCAATGGCCATATGCCCCTTTCCCCGTCCCATTGGCCAAATCCCTTGACTTGAGCTCCTTGGCCTTACCTCCCTGACCACTGGTTTGGGTCTAATTCCCATGATATTTTTCCACTGGCCTTTCTGTGGATGACATGCCTTCCGGCTTACCCCCACGACCGTGTCACGTGTGCCCCTTTTTACCCCTGACCATGTCCATTTCACCTTATGTTTTAGTCTCCTGGCCCTGCCCTAATCTCCCTGATATATACCACTTGCCTTAAGGTATGGCCCTATCTCCTTGAGTTTATCTCATTGGCCACATCACTTGGCTTATGCCATTGGCCTTATCCCATGGACCATGTCCCACTGTCTTATCCCTTTCACTCAGCCCATTGCACATATCTCGCTCACCATGTTTCATTGGCCTTATCCCCCTGACCATAGCCCATTGACATTAACTTTTGGCCTCATCCCCTTGCTCTTAAACTCTGCGGCTTTTCCCTTGACCATATCCCAGTGGTCTTCGCCTGTGGCCTATGCCCCTGGTGTTCATGCCCCCGGCCTTCATGCCCCCATGCCTAATCCCTGTGACCCTATCCCTATGATTGTACATTTTGGCCTCATCCCAATATGTTTAGCTCCCCATGCCCTATCCCCGGACCCTGTGTCAGGCCCCTTACATCTGGCCCTGCTTTTCCAGTCCCAAGCCCATGTGTTATACCCTGGCTTTAGCTGCCTGCTCATCTCCCACTGGATTTGTCCCCTCCCTTTAGCTGACTGGCCTTGGGCATCTCGCTGACAGTATCCCATAGGCCCCGTACGCATGGGCTCATTCCCTTAGTCTTACCCCATGACCCTATGGCATCGGCCTTATCCCTATCCATATCCCATCAGCCATATCCCCGTGACCATGTCCCAGTGGTCTTATTTTGAACCTTTAGCCCATTGGCCGTGTCCCCTTGACCCAGTCCCGTTGCCCTTATCCTCTGACCATATCCCATTTTCCTTATCAGCTGACCTTAGGCCAATGGCCATATGCCCCTTTCCCCGTCCCATTGGCCAAATCCCTTGACTTGAGCTCCTTGGCCTTACCTCCCTGACCACTGGTTTGGGTCTAATTCCCATGATATTTTTCCACTGGCCTTTCTGTGGATGACATGCCTTCCGGCTTACCCCCACGACCGTGTCACGTGTGCCCCTTTTTACCCCTGACCATGTCCATTTCACCTTATGTTTTAGTCTCCTGGCCCTGCCCTAATCTCCCTGATATATACCACTTGCCTTAAGGTATGGCCCTATCTCCTTGAGTTTATCTCATTGGCCACATCACTTGGCTTATGCCATTGGCCTTATCCCATGGACCATGTCCCACTGTCTTATCCCTTTCACTCAGCCCATTGCACATATCCCGCTCACCATGTTTCATTGGCCTTATCCCCCTGACCATAGCCCATTGACATTAACTTTTGGCCTCATCCCCTTGCTCTTAAACTCTGCGGCTTTTCCCTTGACCATATCCCAGTGGTCTTCGCCTATGGCCTATGCCCCTGGTGTTCATGCCCCCGGCCTTCATGCCCCCATGCCTAATCCCTGTGACCCTATCCCTATGACTGTACATTTTGGCCTCATCCCAATATGTTTAGCTCCCCATGCCCTATCCCCGGACCCTGTGTCAGGCCCCTTACATCTGGCCCTGCTTTTCCAGTCCCAAACCCATGTGTTACACCCTGGCTTTAGCTGCCTGCTCATCTCCCACTGGATTTGTCCCCTCCCTTTAGCTGACTGGCCTTGGGCATCTCGCTGACAGTATCCCATAGGCCCCATACGCATGGGCTCATTCCATTAGTCTTACCCCATGACCCTATGGCATCGGCCTTATCCCTATCCATATCCCATCAGCCATATCCCCGTGACCATGTCCCAGTGGCCTTATTAACAGCCGTTGGCCCATTGGCCGTGTCCCGTTGACCCAATCCCGTTGGCCTTATCCCCTGACCATATCTCATTGTCCTTATCAGCTAACCTTAGGCCAATGGCCATATGCCCCTTTCCCTGTCCCATTTTCCAAATCCCTTGACTTGAGCTCCTTGGCCTTACTTCTCTGAGAATTTTCTCTGGTCCTAACCCCATGACTCTTTTCCTTTGGCCTTATCTGTGGATGACATGCATTGGCATTTTTGCCCTGACCGTGTCCCATTGGCCTCATCCCCCAGACTGTGTCCGGTTCGCCTTCCGTTTTAGTATAATGGCCCTGTCCTCATCCCCATGATATATACCACTTGCCGTAACGTATGTCTTTATGTTCCTGAGTTTATCTCATTGGCCACATCCCTTGACCTTATCCCAATGACCATATCCCTAGGCCTTATCTTTTTTCCTCAGCCCATTGGATATATCCCCCTGAACGTATATTATTGGCCTTATCCCCCTGACAATATACCCGTGGACATTAACTTTTGGCCCCATCCCCTTGCCCTTGACCCCCGTGGCCTTTCCCTTGACCATATACCACTGGGCTTCGCTTATGACCTGCGCCCCCGTCCTTATGGTCCCCATGCCTAACCCTTCTGACCCTAGGCCAATGACCTTAACTTTTGGCCTTATCCCAATATGTTTCGCTCCCCGTGCCTTATCCCCTGACCCTATGTCATTGCCATTACCTCAGGTCCTTCTTTTCCTTTCCTTAACCCCGTGTGTTATGCCCTGGCTTTAACTGCCTGCCCATCTCCCCTTGTATTTGTCCCGTCCCATTAGCCGATTGGCCTTAGCCATCTCGCTGACGGTATCCCATAGGCCGTATACTCATGGGCTCATTGCATTAGTCCTACCCCTTGACCCTATTGCATTGGCCTTATCGCTAATCATAGCCCATCAGCGATATCCCCCTGACCATGTCCCAGTGGTCTTATTTTGAACCTTTAGCCCATTGGCCGTGTCCCCTTGACCCAGTCCCATTGCCCTTATCCTCTGAGCGTATCCCATTTTCCTTGTCAGCTGACCTTAAGCCAATGGCCATATGCCCCTTTCCCCGTCCCATTGGCCAAATCCCCTGACTTGAGCTCCTAGGCTTTACCTCCCTGACCACTGCTTTGGGTCTAATTCTCATGATATTTTTCCACTGGCCTTTCTGTGGATGACATGCCTTCCGGCTTACCCCCACGACCGTGTCACGTGTGCCCCTTTTTACCCCTGACCATGTCCATTTCGCCTTATGTTTTAGTCTCCTGGCCCTGCCCTAATCTCCCTGATATATACCACTTGCCTTAAGGCATGGCCCTATCTCCTTGAGTTTATCTCATTGGCCACATCACTTGGCATTATGCCGTTTGCCTTATGCCAGTGACCATATCTCATGGCCTCATCAATTTACCTCAGCTCACTGGAGGTATCACCGTGACTATATTTCACCGGCCTTATCAACTTGGCCATATCCCTTTGACGTTAACTTCTGGCCCCATCCCCTTACCGTTAACCCGCGTGGCTCTTCCCTGGACCGTGTCCCACTGGCCTTAACTTATGGTTTTATGGCCATGTCATTATTGGCCCATGCGTAATGCCCGTGACCCTATTCCACTGGCCTTAACTTTTGGCCTCATCCCCATATGTATACCTGCCCATTCCTTATCTCCTGACCATATCTGGTTACCCTAAACTCTTCCCTTTTCTCCTGACCTTATCCCCCATGTGTTATGCCCTGGCCTTAGCTCCCTGCCCCTCTCCCATTGGGCTTGTCCTGTCCCTTTAGCCCTTTGGAAATAGGAGGAGGAGGAGGAGGAGGAGGAGGACGAGGAGGACGAGGAGGAGGAGGAGGCAATATCCCATAAACATTATCCCCATGACCTCCTTCTATGGTTCTTATGCCCATGACCATATTGCAGTGGCATTATCGGAGAAGGAGGTGGAGGAGGAGGAGGAGGAGGAGGAAGAGGAGGAGGAGGAATAGGCGGAGTCAGAGGAGGAGGAGGCAATATCCCATAGACATTATCGCATGACCTCCTTCCATTGTTCTTATGCCCATGACCATATTGCAGCGGCATTATCGGAGGAGGAGGTGGAGGAGGAGGAGGAGGAGGAGGAGTAGGAAGAGGAGGAGGAGGCGCAATATCCCATGGACATTATCGCCATGACCTCATTCCATTGTTCTTATGCCCATGACAATATTGCAGTGGCATTATCCGAGGAGGAGGAGGAGGAGGAGGAGGAGGAGTAGGATGAGGAAGAAGAGGAGGAGGAGGAGGAGGAGGAGGAGGAGGTGGAGGAGGAGGAGGAGGAGGATACATCCCATAGACATTATCACCATGACCGCCTTCCATTGTTCTTATGCACATGACCATATCGCAGTGGCATTATCCGAGGAGGAGGAGGAGGAAGAGGAGGATTAGGAGGAGGACGACGAGGAGGAGGACGAGGAGGAGGGGGAGGATACATTCCGTCGAATTTATCCCCATGACCGCCTTCCATTGTTCTTATGCCTATGACCATATTGCAGTAGCATTATCCGAGGAGGAGGAGGAGCAGGAGGAGCAGGAAGAGGAGGAGGAGGAGGAGGAGGAGAAGGAGGAGGAGGAGGAGGAGGAGGCAATATCCCATAGACATTATCAGCATGACCTCCTTCCATTGTTTTATGCCCATGAACATATTGCAGTGGCATTATCGGAGGAGGAGGTGGAGGAGGAGGAGGAGGAGGACGAGGAGGAGGAGGTGGAGGAGGAGGAGGAGGAGGAGGAGGAGGCAATATCCCATGGACATTATCCCCATGACCTCATTCAATTGTTCTTATGCCCATGACAATATTGCAGTGGCATTATCCGAGGAGGAGGTGGAGGAGGAGGAGGAGGAAGGGGAGGATATATCCCGTTGACATTATCCGCATGACCGCCTTCCATTGTTCTTATGTCTATGACCATAATACAGTAGCATTATCCGAGGAGAAGGAGGAGGAGGAGGAGCAGGAAGAGGAGGAGGAGGAGGAGGAGGAGGAGGAGGAGGAGGAGGTGGAGGAGGAGGAGGAGGAGGAGGAGGACTAGGAGGTGGAGGAGGAGGAGGAGGAGGAGGAGGTGGAGGAGGAGGAGGAGGAGGAGGAGGAGGCAATATCCCATAGACATTATCACCATGACCTCTTTCCATTGTTCTTATGCCCATGACCATATTGCAGTGGCATTATCCGAGGAGCAGGACGAGGAGGAGGAGGAGGAGGTGGAAGAGGAGGACAAGGAGGAAGAGGAGGAGGAGGAGGAGGAGGAAAATGAGGAGGAGGAGGAGGATGATATATCCCATAGACATTATCCCTATGACCGCCTTCCATTGTTCTTATGCCTCTTACCATATTGCAGTGGCATTATCTGAGGAGGAGGGGGGGGGAGTGGGAGGAGGAGCGGATGGGGGAGGAGGAGGAGGAGGAGGCAATATCCCATAGACATTATCCCCATGACCTCCTTCCATTGTTCTTATGCCCATGACCGTATTGCAGTGGCATTATCCAAGGATCGTATTCGATCGGCCTTAGCCCCGTGACCATATGCCAATGTTATTTTCCACCTCACGATATCCTAAAGGCTCTGTGCCCATGATCCTATTTTAATGGCATTGTCCTGACCATATCCCATTACCCTTATCCCCCTGATTTCATCGCATTGGCTTCATTGCCTACACTTACCCCGTCGGCCATATCCCCTGTGCTATCCCATAAGCCTTATCCCCTGACCATATCCCATTGTCTTCATCCCCAAAGTGTAGGCGATTGGACTTATCCCCTGACCTGAGCTCATTGGCCTTACCACCCTGAGATTTCCTATGGACCTAATTCTCATAACCCTTTTCAATTGGCCTTATCATTTGATGACCATACATTGGCTTTATCCCTCTGACTGTGTCGCACTGGCCTCATTCCCCTACAGAGTCCTGTTGGCCTTACATTTTAGTCTCATGGCACTGTCCTCATCCCCCTGATGTATACCACTTGCCTTAACGTATGGCCACATCTCCTTGAGTTTATCTCATTGGCCACATCCCTTGGCTTATGCCATAGGCCTTATCCCATAGAACATATCCCACTGAATTATCCCTTTCACTCAGCCCATTGCACATGTCCCGCTTACCATGTTTCATTGGCCTTATCCCCCTGACCATAGCCCATTGACATTAACTTTTGGCCTCATCCCCTTGCTCTTAAACTCCACGGCTTTTCCCTTGACCATATCCCAGTGGTCTTCGCCTATGGCCTATGCCCCTGGTGTTCATGCCCCCGGCCTTCATGCCCCCATGCCTAATCCCTGTGACCCTATCCCTATGACTGTACATTTTGGCCTCATCCCAATATGTTTAGCTCCCCATGCCCTATCCCCGGACCCTTTGCCAGTGCCCTTACCTCAGGCCCTGCTTTTCCAGTCCCAAACCCATGTGTTATACCCTGGCTCTGGCTGCCTGCTCATCTCCCACTGGATTTGTCCCTTCCCTTTAGCTGACTGGCCTTGGGCTTCTCTTGACAGTATCCCATAGGCCCTATACGCATGGGCTCATTCCATTAATCTTATCCCATGACCCTATGGCATCGGCCTTATCCCTAACCATATCCCATCAGCCATATCCCCCTGACCATGTCCCAGTGGCTTTATTAACAGCCGTTAGCCCATTGGCCGTGTCCCGTTGACCCAATCCCGTTGGCCTTATCCCCTGACCATATCCCATTGTCCTTATCAGCTAACCTTAGGCCAATGGCCATATGCCCCTTTCCCTGTCCCATTGGCCAAATCCTTTGACTTGAGCTCCTTGGCCTTACTTCTCTGACAATTTTCTCTGGCCCTAACCCCATGACTCTTTTCCTTTGGCCTTATCTGTGGATGACATGCATTGGCATTTTTGCCCTGACCGTGTCCCATTGGCCTCATCCCACAGACTGTGTCCGGTTCACCTTACGTTTTAGTCTAATGACCCTGTCCTCATCCCCATGATATATACCACTTGCCGTAACGTATGTCTTTATGTTCCTGAGTTTATCCCATTGGCCACATCCCTTGACTTTATCCCAATGACCATATTCCACGGCCTTATCCCTTTCCCTCAGCCCATTGGATATATCCCCCTGAACGTATTTTATTGGCCTTATCCCCCTGACAATATACCCATTGACATTAACATTTGGCCCCATCCCCTTGCCCTTGACCCCCGTGGCCTTTCCCTTGAACATATACCACTGGCCTTCGCTTATGACCTGCGCCCACGTCCTTATGGTCCCCATGCCTAACCCTTCTGACCCTAGGCCATTGACCTTAACTTTTGGCCTTATCCCAATATGTTTGGCTCCCCATTCCTTATCCCCTGACCCTATGTCATGGCCATTACCTCAGGTCCTTCTTTTCCTTTCCTTAACCCCATGTGTTATGCCCTGGCTTTAACTGCCTGCCCATCTCCCCTTGTATTTGTCCCGTCCCATTAGCCGATTGGCCTTAGCCATCTCGCTGACGGTATCCCATAGGCCGTATACTCATGGGCTCATTGCATTAGTCCTACCCATTGACCCTATTGTATTGGCCTTATCGCTAATCATAGCCCATCAGCGATATCCCGCTGACCATGTCCCAGTGGTCTTATTTTGAACCTTTAGCCCATTGGCCGTGTCCCCTTGACCCAGTGCCGTTGCCCTTATCCTCTGACCATATCCCATTTTCCTTGTCAGCTGACCTTAGGCCAATGGCCATATGCCCCTTTCCCCGTCCCATTGGCCAAATCCCCTGACTTGAGCTCCTTGGCCTTACCTCCCTGACCACTGGTTTTGGTCTAATTCCCATGATATTTTTCCACTGGCCTTTCTGTGGATGACATGTCTTCCGGCTTACCCCCACGACCGTGTCACGTGTGCCCCTTTTTACCCCTGACCATGTCCATTTCACCTTATGTTTTAGTCTCCTGGCCCTGCCCTAATCTCCCTGATATATACCACTTGCCTTAAGGTATGGCCCTATGTCCTTGTGTTTATCTCATTGGCCACATCACTTGGCATTATGCCGTTTGCCTTATGCCAGTGACCATATCTCATGGCCTCATCAATTTACCTCCGCTCACTGGAGGTATCACCGTGACTATATTTCACCGGCCTTATCAACTTGGCCATATCCCTTTGACGTTAACTTCTGGCCCCATCCCGTTACCGTTAACCCGCGTGGCTCTTCCCTGGACCGTGTCCCACTGGCCTTAACTTATGGCTTTATGGCCATGTCATTATTGGCTCATGCGTAATGCCCGTGACCCTATCCCACTGGCCTTAACTTTTGGCCTCATCCCCATATGTATACCTGACCATTCCTTATCTCCTGACCATATCTGGTTACCCTAAACTCTTCCCTTTTCTCCTGACCTAATCCCCCATGTGTTATGCCCTGGCCTCAGCTCCCTACCCCTCTCCCATTGGGCTTGTCCTGTCCCTTTAGCCCTTTGGAAATAGGAGGAGGAGGAGGAGGAGGAGGAGGAGGAGGCAATATCCCATAGACATTATCCCCATGACCTCCTTCTATGGTTCTTATGCCCATGACCATATTGCAGTGGCATTATCGGAGAAGGAGGTGGAGGAGGAGGAGGAGGAGGAGGAAGAGGAGGAGGAGGAAGAGGCGGAGTCAGAGGAGGAGGAGGCAATATCCCATAGACATTATCGCATGACCTCCTTCCATTGTTCTTATGCCCATGACCATATTGCAGCGGCATTATCGGAGGAGGAGGTGGAGGAGGAGGAGGAGGAGGAGGAGGAGGAAGAGGAGGAGGAGGCGGCAATATCCCATGGACATTATCCCCATGACCTCATTCCATTGTTCTTATGCCCATGACAATATTGCAGTGGCATTATCCGAGGAGGAGGAGGAGGAGGAGGAGGAGGAGTAGGATGAGGAAGAAGAGGAGGAGGACGAGGAGGAGGAGGAGGAGGAGGTGGAGGAGGAGGAGGAGGAGGATACATCCCATAGACATTATCACCATGACCGCCTTCCATTGTTCTTATTCACATGACCATATCGCAGGTGCATTATCCGAGGAGGAGGAGGAGGAAGAGGAGGATTAGGAGGAGGACGAGGAGAAGGAGGACGAGGAGGAGGGGGAGGATATATCCCGTCGACATTATCCCCATGACCGCCTTCCATTGTTCTTATGCCTATGACCATATTGCAGTAGCATTATCCGAGGAGGAGGAGGAGGAGGAACAGGAAGAGGAGGAGGAGGAGGAGGAGGAGGAGAAGGAGGAGGAGGAGGAGGAGGAGGCAATATCCCATAGACATTATCAGCATGACCTCCTTCCATTGTTTTATGCCCATGAACATATTGCAGTGGCATTATCGGAGGAGGAGGTGGAGGAGGAGGAGGAGGAGGACGAGGAGGAGGAGGTGGAGGAGGAGGAGGAGGAGGAGGAGGAGGCAATATCCCATGGACATTATCCCCATGACCTCATTCAATTGTTCTTATGCCCATGAAAATATTTCAGTGGCATTATCCGAGGAGGAGGTGGAGGAGGAGGAGGAGGAAGGGGAGGATATATCCCGTTGACATTATCCCCATGACCGCCTTCCATTGTTCTTATGTCTATGACCATAATACAGTAGCATTATCCGAGGAGGAGGAGGAGCAGGAAGAGGAGGAGGAGGAGGAGGAGGAGGAGGAGGAGGAGGAGGCAATATCCCATAGACATTATCACCATGACCTCCTTCAATTGTTTTATGCCCATGAACATATTGCAGTGGCATTATCGGAGGAGGAGGTGGAGGAGGAGGAGGAGGAGGACGAGGAGGAAGAGGTGGAGGAGGAGGAGGAGGAGGAGGCAATATCCCATGGACATTGTCCCCATGACCTCATTCCATTGTTCTTATGCCCATGTCAATATTGCAGTGGCATTATCCGAAGAGGAGGTGGAGGAGGAGGAGGAGGAGGGGGAGAATATATCCCGTTGACATTATCCCCATGACCGCCTTCCATTGTTCTTATGTCTATGACCATAATACAGTACCATTATCCGAGGAGGAGGAGGAGGAGGAGGAGGAGCAGAAAGAGGAGGAGGAGGACGAGGAGGAGGAGGAGGAGGAGAAGGAGAAGGAGGAGGAGGAGGTGGAGGAGGAGGAGGAGGAGAGGAGGAGGTGGAGGAGGAGGAGGAGGAGGAGGAGGTGGAGGAGGAGGAGGAGGAGGCGGCAATATTCCATAGACATTATCACCATGACCTCCTTCCATTGTTCTTATGCCCATGACCATATTGCAGTGGCATTATCCGAGGAGCAGGACGAGGAGGAGGAAGAGGAGGAGGAAGAGGAGGAGAAGGAGGAGGAGGAGGAGGAGGAGGAGGAGGAGGAGGATGATCAGGAGGAGGAGGAGGATGATTTATCCCATAGACATTATCCCTATGACCGCCTTCCATTGTTCTTATGCCTCTGACCATATTGCAGTGGCATTATCTGAGGAGGAGGGGGGGAGTGGGAGGAGAGCGGATGGGGGAGGAGGAGGAGGAGGAGGCAATATCCCATAGACATTATCCCCATGACCTCCTTCCATTGTTCTTATGCCCATGACCGTATTGCAGTGGCATTATCCAAGGATCGTATTCGATCGGCCTTATCCCCGTGACCATATGCCAATGTTAATTTCCACCTCACGATATCCTAAAGGCTCTGTCCCCGTGATCCTATTTTAATGGCATTGTCCTGACCATATCCCATTACCCTTATCCCCCTGATTTCATCGCATTGGCTTCATTGCCTACACTTACCCCGGCGGCCATATCCCCTGTGCTATCCCATAAGCCTTATCCCCTGACCATATCCCATTATCTTCATCCCCAAAGTTTAGGCGATTGGGACATATGCCCCTGTCCCTATCCCACTGTACATATCCCCTGACCTGAGCTCATTGGCCTTACCACCCTGAGATTTCCTATGGACCTAATTCTCATATCCCTTTTCAATTGCCTTATCATTTGATGACATACATTGGCTTTATCCCTCTGCTGTGTCCCCACTGGCCGCATTCCCCTACAGAGTCCTGTTGGCCTTACATTTTAGTCTCATGGCACTGTCCTCATCCCCCTTATGTATACCACTTGCCTTAACGTATGGCCAAATCTCCTTGAGTTTATCTCATTGGCCACATCCCTTGGCTTATGCCATAGGCCTTATCCCATAGAACATATCCCACTGAATTATCCCTTTCACTCAGCCCATTGCATATATCCCGCTTACCATGTTTCATTGGCCTTATCCCCCTGATGATAGCCCATTGACATTAACTTTTGGCCTCATGCCCTTGCTCTTAAACTCCACGGCTTTTCCCTTGACCATATCCCAGTGGTCTTCGCCTATGGCCTATGCCCCTGGTGTTCATGCCCCCGGCCTTCATGCCCCCATGCCTAATCCCTGTGACCCTATCCCTATGATTATACATTTTGGCCTCATCCCAATATGTTTAGCTCCCCATGCCCTAACCCCGGACCCTGTGCCAGTGCCCTTACCTCAGGCCCGGCTTTTCTAGTCCTAAACCCATGTGTTATACCTGGCTCTAGCTGCCTGCTCATCTCCCACTGGATTTGTCCCTTCCCTTTAGCTGACTGGCCTTGGGCTTCTCTTGACAGTATCCCATACGCCCTATACGCATGGGCTCATTCCATTAATCTTACCCCATGACCCTATGGCATCGGCCTTATCCCTATCCATATCCCATCAGCCATATCCCCCTGACCATGTCCCAGTGGCTTCATTAACAGCCGTTAGCCCATTGGCCGTGTCCCGTTGACCCAATCCCGTTGGCCTTATCCCCTGACCATATCCCATTGTCCTTATCAGCTAACCTTAGGCCAATGGCCATATGCACCTTTCCCTGTCCCATTTTCCAAATCCTTTGACTTGAGCTCCTTGGCCTTACTTCTCTGACAGTTTTCTCTGGCCCTAACCCCATGACTCTTTTCCTTTGGCCTTATCTGCGGATGACATGCATTGGCATTTTTGCCCTGACCGTGTCCCATTGGCCTCATCCCACAGACTGTGTCCGGTTCGCATTCCATTTTAGTCTAATGGCCCTGTCCTCATCCCCATGATATATACCACTTGCTGTAACTTATGTCTTTATGTTCCTGAGTTTATCTCATTGGCCACATCCCTTGACCTTATCCCAATGACCATATCCCTAGGCCTTATCCCTTTCCCTCAGCCCATTGGATATATCCCCCTGAACGTATATTATTGGCCTTATCCCCCTGACAATATACCCGTTGACATTAACTTTTGGCCCCATCCCCTTGCCCTTGACCCCCGTGGCCTTTCCCTTGACCATATACCACTGGCCTTCGCTTATGACCTGCGCCCCCCATGCTTATGGCCCCATGCCTAACCCTTCTGACCGTAGGCCATTGACCTTAACTTTTGGCCTTATCCCAATATGTTTGGCTCCCCGTTCCTTATCCCCTGACCCTATGTCATGGCCATTACCTCAGGTCCTTCTTTTCCTTTCCTTAACCCCATGTGTTATGCCCTGGCTTTAACTGCCTGCCCATCTCCCCTTGTATTTGTCCCGTCCCATTAGCCGATTGGCCTTAGCCATCTCGCTGACGGTATCCCATAGGCCGTATACTCATGGGCTCATTGCATTAGTCCTGCCCCTTGACCCTATTGCATTGGCCTTATCGCTAATCATAGCCCATCAGCGATATCCCCCTGACCATGTCCCAGTGGTCTTATTTTGAACCTTTAGCCCATTGGCCGTGTCCCCTTGACCCAGTCCCGTTGCCCTTATCCTCTGACCATATCCCATTTTCCTTATCAGCTGACCTTAGGCCAATGGCCATATGCCCCTTTCCCCGTCCCATTGGCCAAATCCCCTGACTTGAGCTCCTAGGCTTTACCTCCCTGACCACTGCTTTGGGTCTAATTCCCATGATATTTTTCCACTGGCATTTCTGTGGATGACATGCCTTCCGGCTTACCCCCACGACCGTGTCACGTGTGCCCCTTTTTACCCCTGACCATGTCCATTTCACCTTATGTTTTAGTCTCCTGGCCCCTGCCCTAATCTCCCTGATATATACCACTTGCCTTAAGGTATGGCCCTATCTCCTTGAGTTTATCTCATTGGCCACATCACTTGGCATTATGCCGTTTGCCTTATGCCAGTGACCATATCTCATGGCCTCATCAATTTACCTCACCTCACTGGAGGTATCACCGTGACTATATTTCACCGGCCTTATCAACTTGGCCATATCCCTTTGACGTTAACTTCTGGCCCCATCCCCTTACCGTTAACACGCGTGGCTCTTCCCTGGACCGTGTCCCACTGGCCTTAACTTATGGCTTTATGGCGTTGTCATTATTGGCCCATGCGTAATGCCCGTGACCCTATCCCACTGGCCTTTACTTTTGGCCTCATCCCCATATGTATACCTGGCCATTCCTTATTTCCTGACCCTATCTGGTTACCCTAAACTCTTCCCTTTTCTCCTGCCCTTATCCCCCATGTGTTATGCCCTGGCCTTAGCTCCCTGCCCCTCTCCAATTGGCCTTGTCCTGTCCCTTTAGCCCTTTCGCAATAGGAGGAGGAGGAGGAGGAGGGAGGAGGAGGAGGAGGAGGAGGAGGAGGAGGCAATATCCCATATACATTATCCCCATGACCTCCTTCCAATGTTTCTTATGCCCATGACCATATTGCAGTGGCATTATCGGAGGAGGAAGAGGAGGCGGAGGAGGAGGAGGAGGGAGGACGACGA